>NW_026057589.1:11176772-11476772 GCF_023721935.1 Panthera uncia | reverse complement strand
TGAAATTTGAGGTTGTTATAGCAAAACCTATCATGACTAGTATATGTTACTAGAAAAATTTAAACATTAAAAAATAAAATGAGGGATTTACATAATTATAGTATTAAAAATAACTCAAATATAGAGGTCAATATAAGAAATAAAAGTAATGTTATGTAATATTCAAGGTCAAGCCATCTTCAACATTACATCTAAAACTATTGATATTGCCTGCTCATCTTGGTTTTCATCCACTGGTGATCTCTGTTCTTTCCCTGTATAAATCTAGGGCTTAAAAGTATCTCAAAAGCAACGCTTCTGATGTCAGAGCTTCATGTATAGTTTATTAATTTATTGACAAATATTTGGGGTAAAAGACCAGAATCTCACAGTTGTAGATAAATCTTTGCTATTTGTCAGAAAGCTTTAAAAAAACATCCTTCAGCTTTAACATAATGCTTGAAAGATCCTGTTTTAACTGTTAAGGCCACTAGATATTAAGGTCTGCATCTGAGTACAGAATCTTGTCTGAACCAATCATCCCCTAAAGCTAGAATCTGCAGTCTTTTTTCAGGGAGTATTCTGACAATACTTAAATGAAGCACAAGGAATCAGTGGAAAACACACTAAAAAGATACTTTAATGGCCATTAAGAAATGTGGCGTCCCTGGGTGGCTCGGTTGGTTGAGTGTCAGACTTCAGGTCATGATCACTTGGTTTGTGAGTTCGAGCCCCAAGTTGGGCTTTGCACTGATAGTGTGGAGCCTGCTTCAGATTCTCTGTCTCCCTCTCTCTCTGCCCCAACCCCACTAGTGCTCTCTCTCTTTCTCTCTCAAAGATAATTAAACATTTAAAAAATAAAAAAAAAAAGAAATTAAGAAATGTCCAGCAATAAATCAAGAGAGTCTACCAGAAAGCAGAAATGCCTTGAAAAACTATTTTCTCCTGAGCTGAAATGTTCTTAAAAATTTTTAACATAAACATCTCACCCTCAGGTCGAAGTGTTCTTTAAAATTTCAAATATGAACATCTAACTTAGAGTGCAAAACAATCCAGGAAGTACACTAGGTAACAGATTTTAAGGAAACACATTTCTATAGATGTCTTATTCCTACATTCATTCACCAGATGTTCACTAGGTATCTACCAGGTGCAAGATATGCACCAAGCAGAAGCCATAGTGGTGAATAAGCCTCCATGGAGGAGGTAGCATGGAATTGCTATATGGGAGTCAAGAAAAGAGCATCCCAAGCTTAGCAAATGGCTTGAAGAGAGTACATGGCATATTCGAGAAATGATTAATGTATTAAGGAGTCAAACTGTATGAATGACATACTGAGGATTCTGGACTAAGTTTTGCATACAGGGAGGGAATCACTGTAGGGTTTTTGCTTGTGTTAGAAAGACAGCTCCCTGGCACTTTAAAGAGCTACAGGGCAGAGGCAAGGACTCGCAGAAGACAACTTGAAGGCTTTTGCAATAGTTTAGGTGAGAGACAGAGGTCTGACACAGCACTGTGGGAATGGAACAGAAGAGACAGCCATGAAGATGGGGGGAATTGCTGATTGAATGTGCATGTGTTGGGGGCTGTGAGGACAGGGCTGCAGCACAGAAGACTCCCATGTCTGGAGCCTCTGGGAGCTGCCCAATGGGGGCACCTTTATTCAAGATGGGAAAGGTGAGGTGAGGACATGCACTCAGTTTTGGACACGCTGAGATGGAGAGGTCACTGGGCAGACCCAGAAGGAAATAGGATACTCTGGGATACATCCTCAACTTTCCATTTTGTGGATAAGTCAATTGAATACATTTTTGTTGAGTCTCTACTACTTGCCAAGAGAAGAATCTGGGTCTTGGCCACATCAGGGTTCATGGCCCAGGAAGTTCGCTAGTAAAAGCAGCCTTCTGTTTCACAGAAAGCTTACTCAAAGAGGGAACTTAGTAGAGGAATTAAAGAAGTGCATGCAAATCTGCCAGATTAATTAAGATTTTTTTACATTTATAACACTCCATGCTAATGTAAGAATGAATAACCAGATATACTCATGTATTACTGTTGGAAGTAAATGGGCATAACTCTTTGGAAAGTAACTTGGAAATGTATTTCAAGAGCCTTAGAAAAGATTATACTCTTTAAATCAGTAATTCCTCAGGCTATTCCAAAGGAAATAGTCCCTAATTTTAAAAAAGCTTTCCGTAAAAAGATGTTCATCACAGAAGTATTTGTATTATCAGTTTGAGAATTAGCTTAGATGCTCAGTTACACTGGAATGGTTCAATAAATTATGACAAATATGTTAGATGGAATATTAAAGAGCCATTAAAAACAACGTTTGAAAGAAGTTTGTTACTTATGTTACAATATTAAATGAGAAAAAATGATATTTGGTATCATCACAATTGCAAAAATAAAACCAAAAGCCCATGAATAGAAATGAACGGTGTCTAGAAGGAAACACCACAATTTTAATAGTGGCCTTTTTCAGGCACTAGAACCTGGTTTTCCCTTATTTGATACATTCTTTTGCATTTCCGAAATTTTCTATCATAAGCATTTAATGAACATTTAATCAGGAAAATAAGCTCTAACTAGCAAATCAGGATGAAAACTGATGAGGACTTAGTGGAGGCTGTCTTTGGAATTAAAAGGGCTCAGAGAGGGCATGGAGACAGTGCTCCAGCACTTTGTCCTGAACTCTGTAGAGACACTGAGGGGACCAGGGTCTCTGAACAAATGGCCAGACGCTAAGACACCCCTCACGTTGTTTTTTCCACTGGTATTTACCCCTACCGACTGACTACTTTAGGAAAGGTTAGGCCACCTACTGCTTTCTGAACATCATCGCTCAGGGCTACTAACTGTTCCCCCCAACTTGCAGTTTTCTGGGGATTGTACCTTTTTTCCCTTTGAGCTCCTCAGACTCAGAGAGGAGTCTGAGGAGGGGAGGCCGGCAAGAGGCATGCGATTGCTCTGAGACACGCCATAAGCCCATAAAGTCTGAAAGGTTAAGCAAAGACTAAGCCATGAAGAGTGAAAATTCTCCATTCACCAATAATCTCGCCCCTCTCTCAACTCGTCTTAAAATGGAAAGAAAGGGTGCAAGATGACATTAGGCACTTTAAAATATGCAAAATTAGGAGCTGGTGCAGACCTCATTAACACCCGCCTCCAACATCATTAAGATGTTTCCAAGAAAATTAATTGAGAGACTCATTAAAAATAAATTAAGAAAAATGTGTTGCAGAGCGCCTGCACTCAGCTCATAAATCACAGCTCAGAGCTCCGGCCCGCTGCTCCGGCAATTAACTCCAACCTATTTGTTTTATCCTGACTGTGAAAATTAGAAAGCAGACGTGGAGATTAGATTAGGGACGTCTGTCAAGCGGAACTTGAAGTGAATATTTTAGGATACAAAATGGAAACCAGGAAAACAAAGAAAGCAGAGATTTCATTCTGAGGAGCTTGTCTTTGAAATGTGACAGGCAGATGAAGGGTGTTAGAGGGAGAGGGTGGGGAAGGAATACACAGGCTGGGGGCGGGGGCGGGCAGGAAGGGCGGGAGTGACAAGAGAAGAGACATTTGAACTATTCTGACCAGGAAGAGCACAAAATGCGTTTGCATTATAAATATAAACAGATCCACATCCCTGTAAAGATGGCATTGAGACATAAAATAGATGTTCCTGATGATACTTGCATGTATCATATTTTAATGTTTAGACATATAGCCATTTGGCCTCACCACTCAAGACAGTTACTGGTCTCCTACAATATGTTACATATCAGTGATGACTACCTGCTCCTCTATATGATGTGAAATATGTCATTCCCTTGTGTGTGTCTCTCATTCAACAACACAGCCAATGGTTATTGAGCAGTGGCACTTTGTTGGCCTCCTTCACCTATGTGATCTCATTTAACTTTAATATCTCCAAAGAGGAAAACCATTTTAGAAGATGTGGAAACTGAGGCTCAAGGTAAAAGCAATATGCATGGGAGTTGCTTGGCTGATATGTGGCAGAGCTGAGACTGCAGCCCGATGTTTTAAATCTAAGACCAGTGCAGCCCTTAGTGACACAGCTTCTTTTCATTCATAAGTACATATTGGGTCACTGTATCTTTCAAACCTCAAACTGAGAAAGTTTTTTTGTTCTTCTCTTCATCTCTTTATTTTCTCCTTCCACAAATACTTCTTCCATACCCACAATATCCCAGGCACAAATTACCAGGTCTAGGGAGTATAATAGGGGACTCGCTGAATGGAGAAGGACAGGCACTGGCGAAATCACTGCAAACGTGTGGGCTGCTGCAAACGACATGATCAGAAGACTGTGCACAGGGAGCCAGAGACTGTGCTCATCATTCGGGTCATTTGCTGAATGCCCACTATATACCAGCAGTGAGGACCCAGATATTGGACTACTGGCTCTCCTCCTTACTAGTTAGTAAGACCTTGGGTAAGTTATTTCACTTCTCAGTTTCCACATCTGTGCAATGGGGATGATACTAGTACCTACCTCAGGCGTTTATTTTGAGGATCAAAGGAGAAAATCCATTAGAAGCCCTTAGCAAAGTGCCTGGTTCAGAGTAAGCAGTGAGTAAATGTCAGCCATTATCATTCAGAGGTAACATTTAAGTTGGCTCTTGAAGAGGCAGTAGGAATTTAATCAGAACTTCATTTCTGGGGACAGCTGCAGCCTGATAGGTGGTATTTTAAATTATTTGGATTTTTCAGCTAGAAGGGGAGTGAATAATCTTGAGTGGATAATAAGACACAGGCCAGCCAGCCTGCAATGACACATAGCTTCACTGGGCCAAGGGTCTGGCTGCCTGGATTTTGATTAGGAGTGGGCTGCAGCAAGGCAAGGAACAGATATCAGCTTTGCTTCCTTTCCTCCAGAGCATCTCGGAGGCAATGGGGGGAAAACCACATGCACAAAGAAGAAAGGTTCAGGTTGAGGGGTGTATCACATCACAGGGTTTTTACAACTCCTTCCTATCTTGTCTAGGGAATAGTTACGGATCAGTTTGTGGAAGGGCAACAGTAGCCTTTGGAAATGCACTGGTGGTGAAGAGGATTGTAGTCTGTTTTTCATTTTGTTTTGGTCTAATAGTCAAAAGACTGGGTGGAAGTCTTAACCACAGGTCTGCTGGGCCATCCTTATTTGTAAGGCTGTAATAACCCAGAAGATGCCCACCTCCAAGCTGATACTCAGCTGGATGTTCCCATAAGGCCTTAAATGTTGTTTGCTGTTGGTGTTCCTTAGGACCAGTCAGTGATTGCGCTTAAGGAATTATTCAGTATTTTGAGTTATCACTCCTGCCAATAAATAATGCTGGGCCAAGGCAAAGCCTGAGATATATGAAATTTGAGAATAAGATGCTTCCTCGTTAGTTCACTTGCCCAAATCATAAGTGGGGGCCAACGAGAAGGACCTGGTGAGTATCCTGGACAGAAAAGGGACAGAAAATTTTTAGACCTACCAAAGACATGTCAAGGGAGGGCTGCCAGATGGTCAGAGGCAATAGGAAATTATCAGAGGACAGGGTTACAGGAGTTCCCTCCTAAAGTTGCAAAGCTTATTTTGAAAGGAATACAATATATGAAGAAAAACACATTGGAAAATTATTAGCTGGTATTAGAAATTCTCTTTTAAAAAGTTTCTCTCCCCCCACCCCCCACCCCCCCCAAAAAAAGTTTCTCTCTCTACCTTAAAGCTTAGAAATCTATTGAAGGGCAAATACCTGGGAAAGGTAACATTGTAAGCTCTTACCAGGCAAAATGAATTTCACACCCTTCCAGATGACAGACTTTGACAGTGGAAAGGAAGTAAGTGCACATGGCCCTGACAGCAGAAGAGGGGTACCGTGCTGAACTCTCTGAAGCTGTGAAAGTAAATCTAATCGTTTGCCAAGGGCTGGGCTGCTGATAGCAACATATGGGAAGGATCATCTTCAACTCTCTCCTCAACTCGGCCCCATGTCCAAATAGGTGCCATCTTCTGTGGATTCTACATCCTTCATATCTTGTGCATCCATTTCTTTTTTCTATCCCCTTCTGAAAGAGGTTGGTTCCGTCTTTTTGGGCTCTTACAAATGCCTCCTACTGAGATTCCTCTCCTCCATCCTCCCCTCTTATACTCCACTGACAGACTTGTCCTACAGCACAGATGTAATCATATCACTCCTCTGCCCCAAGTCTTTGATACCTACAGAATAAAGTTCAAGTTTCTCAACTTGGCTACCTTGAATCTGGGTGCAAGTGATCTTTTCTGGTGTATCTTTTACTAAGTCCTCCTTTTCTAATTACACATTTTTGACTCTTGCCCAACCAGACTGCTCACTACTTCCCAAGGATACTCTGTATGTTTCCCATGCCTTTTACTCCTCCGTTACTTGTGTCACACCTGCTTCAATTCATCTCTGCCTAGCAAATTTTTACCTCTTCTTCACAGCCCACTCCAAATGCTCATTTCCATAAAGCTTTATGACTGCCTCCCCACCACCTCAGAGAGAAGTAATTTGTTTTTAGAGTTTGCACAGTGCCTGCCAATACTTACTGAATGACTGAATAAACTTTCTCACACCAATTATCACAATGTCTGTTACATCTCAGTTGGTTGCAATACATGCATTGGTCTGTCACCTCACTAGATCCCAAGCTCCCTCAAGATATGAACCATGACTTATTTGTGTCTCCCACACAACTTGTACCTTGCACGTTGTGAAGTCTCCTTAAATTTTGTTATACTTTTATACTTACAGTGACATTTAAGTGCATAGGCACGTTATTTCATTTGTTCTGGGTTACTTATATAGATAAACATACAATTCTGCTTTTGATAATGGAGAATTAATGGCACCTGTAGATTAATTTTCTCGTGAGACATAGGGGCAGAGCTTGAGGCCATTCCCCCAATTTCTGGTCCAGTGCTCTTTGATCTATCATACTTTATCCACATAGCAACACTCCTCAGAGAACTGGAGCACTTCACAGTAGTTATTTCTTTAACTATGTAAAGGAGATGACCTGCTGGAGAAGTAATGTTTGAATAGGATAAACTATGCACCCTTCGCCATGCCTGAAATGATGCACAGATGATAAATCAGTACTGATGACGCACAAAACACCTTTTTTCACTTACCATCTGAGATCACGCTTATCACTTTGGGTCACTATTTCATCTCAGAACAATAGGGAGTTTTAGAGTAGATAGCCCCTTGAAAAATCCTAGAAGCTCTTATTTAGACATAATTCTCTTTGCATAGCCCATAAATATTAGGCAGATAGTCATATTTCAAGAAATAATGTTGGGTTACAGATGAACAAATCACCACAGTTGTTCTTTTACCTGAAGGCCACATGTGAAGGTGTGTGCTTTTGTATACACACACACCAGAAATCTTCAGGAGCCAAAGTGTCTCTAAGCTACCAATAATGACTTTCTGAGATGCCTGACTAATTTCTTGCTGTCAGTGCTGTATTTCTGCTGAACAGGGTCATCCCCAGCAAGAGAATACACCCTATGCCATGGAATCCATCCTGTCGGGCAAACTACGTATTTTTATGCTTTATTATCCAAATGGGCAGGTGCAGCCTTTGTGAGCACTGTCTGAGAATTCCTTTGGGAATTCTTTGGTTACAAGATTATTCTGGGCTATGGTTATCTTTTGATACCTCAAAGGTATCATCTAGTGTTTCCTGCGATAATAATTAGAGCAATTACTATGGCCAGTGGCTTTGGACTGATTTATTCTCTTAAGCTCATAAGCAGGTAGTAAAGATTGAAATGCCCTGGTTCTGTCAGGGTCCAAATGATCCCTAGGTTTCCACTGCTAAGTCAAGCATTTCTGGGGTTAATTTTCATTAAAATGACCCTGACACTAATGACAAGTGACTGCTTCTGCCCCCATTTGCAATTTTATAATAATGTCCTTTTGTTTGCTTCTCACTAAAGGATACAGAGACATTGCCGAAAGCCTCCATTCGTCCTCATTACATATCATCCTTAATTTTAATTTCAGGATTCTTTCTTTAAAAGAACCTTACCTCTTTTTTAGAATACAAAATACTTGAGGACAGAAACTATGTTGTTGTTGTTTTTTTTAATAACCAATACAGAAGGTAGTTGAAATGACAAAACAAATAATTCTATATCGGAACTAACAACATTCTATGAATTCACAAAGAAGCATTTGGGTTTGAACTGGCCACAACATATCATGAGAGACCTTTTGTGAGTTCCTGAACTCTTTGACCTACATCAGCAAAAATAGGGATAATAATGCTCGCCTCTAAAGGTTTTAGTGAAGATAGATGAGAAAAATTTTTGTGAAAGCATCGAACATTGCTCAGATGCTGAATGGGTCTGAGCATGTTATCATATTACTAATAGCCAAGTTAACAAAAAACCCACCCTAAATGCCTATGAAAATGTAAATGAAGCAAGAAGAATTTAGTATATTTCTTTTATGTCCCTACCTGGTTTCATTTGTACTAAAAAGAAAAATTTCTTTAAAAATTTCGTGTTTTGGGGCTCAGTTGGTTAAGAGTCCGACTTCAGCCCAGGTCATGATCTCACAGTTCATGAGTTCGAGCCCCGCTTTGGGCTATCTGCTGACCACTCAGAGCCTGGATCCTGCTTCGGATTCTGTGTCTTCCTCTCTCTCTGCCTCTCTCCTGCTCATGCTCTATCTCTCAAAAATAAATAAATGTTATTTTTTTTTAAATTTGGTATTTTTCAGAATTGTAAAGACTATTTACCTTACCTTTCTCATTTCCTTGGCAAACAAACTGAGATACAGAGAATTTAACTTGAAAATTATATGATTAATAATTAGCACTGACTGATTTTTCTTACATCCTGCACACATGATAGTTTGCACTATTGTTTTCAAAGACATATTTAAGAACTGATGCTTCCTCTTGAGTCTAGGGTGAGGATGACAGATGACAGCAATTCAGCTTGAATAAGTTTTTTAAAAAAATATATATATTACAGGGGCACCTGGGTGGCTCAGTTGGTTAAGCATCCGACTTTGGCTCAGGTCATAGTCTTGCGGTCCATGAGTTTGAGCCCCGTATCGGGATCTGTGCTGATAGCTCAGAGCCTGAAGCCTGTTTCAGATTCTGTGTCTACCCCCCCGCTCTCTCTCTGCCCCTCCCCTACTCACGTTCTATCTCTCTGTCTCTGAGAAATGAATAAACCTTAAAAAAATTAAATATATATATATATTACATATAATTTTTCGTTATACTTTAAATGATTAAAGAAACATATATTCATCCTAGAAAATCTGGAAGAAAGCTGTAACAGCAAAAATTAAAATTATGTATAGTCCTATCGCTCAGAGATAAATATTTTTAACATTTTAGTTGTTTAATAAAAATGGAATGATCCTATATATTTTTTGTACTTGGGTTTTATTTTCATTTGACATTATTCTATAGACATTTCCCCCACATCATTAAGTGGCCTTTGAAAAAATGATATCAAAGGGTTGAAAAACATTCCTCCATGTGGATTTATCATGACTCAGGAGGCAGAATGGCCTCCCCTTAAGAGTCAGACAAATTTGGGATCGAATTCCAGTCCCACCCTTTACCAGCTGGGTGATGTAAAACCAGCCACTCAACCTCATTAAGCCCCAAGGCTCACATCTGCAAAATATTGATAATAATCACCTCATGGGATTTCTATCAAGGTTAAATTGTATTGAGTATGTATATACTTAGCAGTGTGCTTTCACACAATAAGCATTCAACAAATAAATGGTAGCTATATACTACTGTTATTATTTTATCACATTCTTATTATTGTACATTTAGGTTGTTCCCAGTTATAAATAAATAGTGGGAGAAGTATACTCCCCATAGTTAGCAGTGGAATCTACCTGAAATGTACATCTGTTCTGGTCATTCCCTTATTTAAAGATCAAAGATTTTCAAACTTCTTTTCAACAATGGAAGCCTTCTTTTAAATATCTTAAGTAAAACTTATCTAAAGTAAAACTTTAGTAGTAAAACTTTACTACTTGAGTAAAACTTCTTAAGTAAAACTTACCCTCTTGAGTAAAACTTACTACTTTAAGTAAAACTTAAAAGTTCCCTAAGTAGAACTTAGGTTGTGACAGGGTGGAGTTCAGAGCCTGGAACAATTCCCAGTGCCACCCCACCTCCCTGTTGCCAAAGGCCCCTAAAACTTCTCTGAGAAACACTAGGGCTACTCTGAACACACTGTGAGTACTTCTCATGTACAGAGTAAAAGTGAGGCCCCAGAGCCTGGGGTACGATATCTCCAAACTGTCCGTTCCTGAAAGACCCTGATGTAGTTTCTTTTCCTACCACTTTGCCGATTTTGTTGCTTCTGTCTGGAATGCCCTTACTTCCCATCTTCCCAGGCCTTACTCATCAACCAACTCAGCCTATGCACCACTTCCTCCAGGAAGCCTTCTCTGTTCCAGGCTGGTTAGATCCTCCTCTTCCCTCTTTTCATGATACCCAAATTATCTGTCATTGTAGGTACCACATCTCCAAGATACTTTGGACTAGAAGCACTTAGAGGGCATACTATGTTTTATGGATAGCATAGTTTCTGGCACTGGTAGATGCTGACTAAAAATATTTGTTAAATAAAAAAAAAAAAACTTATGAATAAATTTTGTGGTGCCTCTCTATTTCCTTAGAGAATTTTCTAGAAGCAGGATTACTGGGTGAGAAAGGATAAACATGTCCAGCCTACTTAATGCTCCCTTAATATGATTTGAAACATGACTCTCCTGTGTCCATTAGTGTTTGCTATTTGTCTTTGGAGGTACAGTACAAAAGCCAATTTTGGGGGGGGTGCCTGGTTTGGTATCTGCAGTTGGAGTGACTAGTGTAGAGCGGGGCCCTAAATATGATTTTGTCCAAAAGCACATGTTACCAGGGGTGCCTGGGTAGCTCGGTTGGTTAAGCGTCTGACTCCGGATTTCAGCTGAGGTCATGATCTCATGATTCATGAGTTTGAGCCCCACATCGGGCTCTATGCTGCCAGTGCAGAGCCTGCTTCAGATTCTCTCCCCCTCTCTGTGCCGTCTCCCCACTTACTCTCTATCTCTCTCTCAAAATAAATAAAAATAAACTTAAAAAAACCCACAAAAAACAAAAGCACAAACTACCAGATGGCTGGAGATAACCAATGCTAAAGTACGGCAACTTTTGCCACTTTTAATCCTTGTAGTTTCTCTATTTTCTCATTGTAAATGAGTTTCATGATGTATTTGAGGGGGTCATGTGATGATAAAATTGAATCAAACAGGCGGATACCCCTAAAATCTTAATACACACATTTGTGTGTTTTTACTATCTGTTAATGAGAGCTGCATGAGGAGGAGTTGGATAATTTTGGCTACACCAGAAGATAGAGTTCTAAGTTTAGGAAACATTTCAACTGACCTCTCTGACGGGCTTGGCTTGTCATAGACTCTTATAATGCCCACGTGCAAACGATTAGGATATAGCTAGGTTATCCTATTTTATCACCGGGAAGATAGAGAAATTCTAACTGCAAAAATCTTAAATTTTAAGAGGAAGTTGAAATGGCTCTAAGTCATTTTAAAACATTACATATTGCTGTGTTCTCATTCAGTTCTATGGTTTTAATTACTTACATGTCCATGAGTTCAAAAATCTGAATCTGTAGCCCAGATTTTTCTCCTGAGCTTCAGCCTTATGTATCCAAAATGCTTGGATGGTGCGCTGGTGAACTCAGTGTACTCAAAGCTGAATCTTTCACCTCCTCTCTCCCCATAGTTTCCCAGCCTTGTTCTTCCTCCTATCTTCCCATCTCATCACTACCTACTTATCCCAAGCCAAAAATTTGGGAGTCATCATCAACTTCTCCTCATTCTTACCCTCTACATCTAATCAGTCACCAAATCTTGTTCTAATGCCTAAAAATTTCTCACACTCATCCTTTCTTCTCCATCATCACTGTCACTATCCTGGATCAGCCCCTCATTATCTCTTGCCTGGGTTACTGCAGTAACCTCCTAACTGGTCTCCCTGATTCTGGTCTTGCTCTCTCCATTCCATCACTCACATCCCTGTCATAAGCATATAATCAATCTGGATGAAAAGGAGCTGTAAACGGCAATAGATATCAATGTCTTCAAATCATGTTCTTTAAAAAATATGATGTCATAGGTTAAGACATAATCAGTTAAACATAGTTCTCCTGGAGACAGGTTGACCGCTCAGCACAAGAATCAAATGAAATATAACAATGAACGATGTATCAGTTCACTTGAAATAATACTCATGTAGAACCGACATTTATTGGATTGTGCAGAGATGATATGGAGGTTAGTAATGCTGGAAGGGCATGGTGGATTAAGATGAACTTCTCCAGCATTCCGAAGGCCATCTGGTCTTTGTGATCATGTCAGAGAAAGAATCATTTACTAAAGTCTATTCTATCTTGATAATTCCAGGAGCAAAAGTTACAACCAATAGGGACAAACTATGCTACCCCCTAAATGATAAATACATTGTTAAAGTGGTTAGGAAGGGGCTTCTTCAAACTTCATGACTACAGTGAACCCTCAAATACTAGGGGCTTTAAACAAAGATGTTACCAGAGCAGCTTTAATACACTTACTGCCTGCAGGTTAAAGGGGAGAAAATGGTCTAAGTTTAGCATGTTCAGAGAAAATGGCATTGAGTATAAAATGGAATAAAATCTGGAGATTAGCAAAAGCAAATAAGACTAGCAAAAAAACCCAGCAGAGATGAGACATGGTATTTTAATTAGCATTTCCTAAACTATCTGTGGTAAACACCAGTTTTTTAAAAAAAATATCCAAACCATCACAGACTAATATTTTTATAAAACAATAAAATTAATACTAGAAAAATGAAATGTAAAATAAAAACAAGATGCTGTGACTGCTTTTTATGACTGGGTTACCCAGACATAAAATTTCCCAAATGCTCATTTTTAATTTTTGTGTTTATCTCATCATGAACCAGTAACAGTTCATAGGCTGGTACTGGTCTATGGACCATGCTCTGAGCAGCACTATTTTAAAGGATTTATTCCGAATAAATGGCAAAGACTTTTCTCACAAAGATATACTGTTGGAAAGACACTAATCTGTTAATTAATATTCATGTATCTTTCTTTCAAAGACTGAAACGTTTGGCTGTTTGGGTGTTGAAAAAGTTCCATCTCTCATCAGGTTAAGTTGAGATCATCTCTGAGAAAATGCCTATCAAACCGGTGAGCCTCAAGTCAGCCTCCAGAAAAACAATGGCTATGTGGATTAAAAACTCTCATCAGAGAATACATAAGCTGTGACTATAACGTTGACTGTATTGTTTAGTGATGGATTTTTCGGTCAATCAACCATTAAGAATGTCTTTCTATCCCACCCAGATCTCAATCAATTATCACGATGTCTGATTTGATAGGCTGATAGTCACAGTTGATAGAAACACTAGTGATAGGGCAGGTTCCTTAGACTATATCGAACAATAAATATCCATCAAGCATGAGCTATATTCTGGCTTCTTTCTGTCCTTATTCTAAATACAAGGGCAGCTGTCTCCCTCTGAAAAGACATGTATAGTCTGTGCTTAAACAGCAGATGGAAGATCTCAGCTTCTCCGATCCACTATTGTTTTAGGTTAAAGGGGCTAAGAAATACTGACGAATCTGGGATAGTGAAAGGATGGACAGAGACTTTTATTTCTTGCCTTAAAAATTTTGTTAACAGACAAGCTATTCTCAAACCGTGGCTTTAAATCCCATTACCAGACACATTTAACATGACTCTCATGGGTTGTTTTCATTATGGCCAATGGTGAAATGATGCTTAGTGATAAGTTTAGAAATAAGGAAATGGATATAAGGCATGGAGAGGATATGTATTAATTTATATATCAACTTGTAATTTGAGGAGACTGACATACAGAGTTTGGAGGAGAGAAGACTTCAGGAAGACACCCTTCAGGCAGGTAAAAACCAAAAATCCCATGGAAGTGGCAGCTCAGGATGGCAAACATGCATTGAATGTGTTCTAAGCATTGAGGATGCAAAGTTAAAATGCTGTCTTTGTTTTCGAAGGTCTAGTGTCAGAAGCAGACATACAAACAATTACAAAATAGTGGGAGACATGCAAAAATAGGAATTTGTACAAGGTACTGATGACAGGGTGATTAACTCTATCAGGTGGAACTGTAAACAAATACAAAAGGTTACAAAGTAATTTATGTTGGTAAAGTGACTCCCCAAATGTAAGGGTAAACCATTTTTAGAAGTTGCTAAAGGGAAACCTGAGGTCTAATTCACAAGTCAAGCATGCCCACAAACCTTCCACTTGTAAAGATATAGGTTAAAAACTCTCCATTAGAGGGGCGTCTAGGTGGCTCAGTCGGTTGAACGTCCGACTTCAGCTAAAGTCATCATCTCACACTCTGTGAGTTCGAGTGCTGCGTTGGGCTCTGTGATGACAGCTCAGAGCCTGAAGCCTGCTTCAGACTCTGTGTCTCCCCCTCTCTCTGCCCCGCCCCTGCTCATGCTCTGTCTCTCTCTGTCAAAAATAAATAAACATTAAAAAAAAAAAAAAACCTCTTCATTAGGAATATCACCCACCACCAAAACTATACACATATATACCATCATCCCTATCCATGAATCCAAAATACCCAGCAAATCTCTTATTTAACTAAAACCATTTTGAATGAGCACTGGAGGGATCCACAAAAAGGCAAACAGTAATGGATAAAAAGAATGAATTCTACTTGACTTAAACCTTCAGGGGTTATTATAAATGGAATTTTTTTGGTAATTTCATTTTTGGATTTTCATTGCTACTGTATATCAATACAATTGATTTTTGTATATTGATCTTGCATTCTGCAACACTGTTGAACTTGTTTACTAGTTGTAGTAGTTGCTTTTTAATGGATTGCTTAGGATTTTCTATATACAAGATCATATCACCTGAAAATGATGATGGTTTTACTTTTTCCTTCCCAACCTGGGTGCCTCTTATCTCTTTCACTTGCCTACTTGCCCTAGATAGACCCTCCAATACAACGCTGAACAGAAGTGGTGAGAGCAGACATCCTTGTGTTGTTCCTGGTATTAGGGGGAAAGTACTTAGTCTTTTGCCACTAAGTATATTAGTCTTGGGGTTTTTATAGATGTCCTTTTTCAGATTGAGGGATTTTCCTTTTAATTCTAGTTTATTGACTGTTTTTATCACGAAAGAATGTTGGATTTTGTCTAATACTTTTTCTGCTATTTCTCTGTTTTTGAATTAAAAAATTGCATTGCTTGAGTCTGGCTTTTCTAGGAAGGCAGATCACCTACCTAATTGGTGGATTCAGGTGAAGAGGATAAGAAACAGAAAGTTACTAGTATGACTTAGTTTCTATTTCCTACATTCAACAAGGTAATACAAGAAAACAGGGGGCCCAAGAAAGAACTTGACAGCTTGTAAATGGGGTTGAAAAATATAATTATTTTTCATTTCCAACTTGCAAAAGATGAAACTGAGAAATGTTTTGAGCAAGAAGACTGATTTTTAAAAAGCCTCACCTGCAAAACCTTATCATTATCAACATCACGGCCATCATTTCCTCTGCTAAAATCTCTGAGTTGAGTTGGTGGTACCCATTCAATGTTTTCAGTTGGACAAAATGACAAAGGAAAAGAAGTGATGATTGAACCATAATATGGCTAAGTTTCTCCTGGGAAATTCTACAATTTCATTTCATTGGCAAAAGAAAGTCTTATGGCAAAAGAAAGCCTGATGTCAAAGAGACAGTCACTTATATGAGTAGGGGCTGAAAATCAAATGAAAATGAGTGGTATGTATAATCATTTCATAGGGAAGGGGAGACAATAATTGAGAAGAGTAATAAAATCTGTCTATTCTTTTGGTCACAAATACTTGCTCCTTCTTTTATATGCAAAACACTTCCATCTTTTCTTTAAAGAAAACACCCCTAAGTCTCATCCAATCACATTTCACACTCAAAGCACTGGATCTCATATGGATCCTCTTGGTCCAGACACTTGTGAACTAATAAGCCAACTTACTTGCCCTTGCATGCTCAATACATAGTGGTGGAAGAGGGACAGAGTAACTACAATAAATATTTCCATTTACAAAGGGAAGCAATGGAAATCATACAGCTGTCACTGATTCTCAACAATTTTGGATTTTTGGGATTGGGGTAGGGAGTGTTCTTTACTTGGGCTCTTGTTCTGCTTCCTGGAGGAGTTTCCTAGTTCATTGTTTTCCACGGTCCTGGGAGATCCTATTATACTCCTTGGCCACATCTGAAAAGGGTATTGAAAAATATGCTTTCCACTGTGCTTTGGCCTGTTTTCTGTAGAAGACTGGGAACTTCAAAGTCATTTTTGTCATAGTAGCCATATAAAACAAACAAACATACAAACAAACAACTCTGTGGCAATGGCTCTTTGGGAAGTGTTGCAGACGTAACAATAGTAAATCTTCCAGTCCATGACCATGGGATGTGTTTCCATTTATTTAGGTCCTTAGACTGTAATTTCTTTCAAAATATTTTGTTTGTAATCTCTTTTAAAAAATATATTTGGCTTTGTATTTGTTTGATCCTGGGCAGGTCTCTAGGTCAATAATCAATTGCTTAATTCTTTTTGAGACATGCCTCCCTCTAGACTTGATTACAGGTATCTTGAGTTATGAGTTCTGTGGGAGAACCAATCATTAGTCAATCTATGGGCAATATCACAGACCATGTAGTACCTGCTATGTTTTCAAAATATGATGAGAAACATGAGCCTTGTTATACAAATAAAGTTGTCTCCAAAACATGGGACAACTAAGCCCATTTTGAAAAATGAGAACCATCCCCTCTAGTTCAGTGGTTTTAAACCAGGGGTGATTTTGCTCCCTAGGGGACATTTGGCAATGTCTAGAGACATTTTAGTTGTCACAACCGGGGGATGCCACTAGCATCTAGTGGGAAGAGGCCAGGGATGGTGCTAAACATTCTAAAATGCACAGAACATCCCCCTTCCTGCCTCTTCTCTCTCTCCCCAACAAAGAATTATCCAGCCCAAAATGTTAACAGTGCTGAAGTTGAGAAACCCTATTCCTAACAGTACCACTGAAACAGAAGTCCCATTAATACTCCCGATAGCTCTCCAGAGCAAAAACAGATAACATGTTTCTGTGTTTACCCCACCAGCCAGATCTATGTTCTTCAATTTTTTCTTCCCCAGAAGCAAAAAGTAGGATCAGAGAGACTATGAAAGCCCACTTGTTTTGATACTTGAAGGAATCACAATTTGTTTTTTAACCTTTCATTGTCTTTGACCACATCTCCATCTTCCATCTTGTTTGTTAAGATTTTTTTTACACAATACATAATCTTTTGATCCCTTCCTTTAGCTGTCAAAGATTCTCCATCATGCTAAAACACATTCTTGATTGACATGGATTTTATTTCTCCTTTTAAAATTCTTAGTGCAGCCTTTCTTTGGGTCCTTTTAGAAGGAAAAGAAGAGATACTGAGAAGTCCTGTTCTGGTTTTATAATAATGTCTGGTTTATCAATATTACTATCTAGCACCTCCAAGAATGTTCCTATTGTTATAAAGTGTTTGTGAAAAAAAATCCATCAGTTTCACACTAAAACAGGGGTTATGCTTGAGGGGTTTCATGTTCAGGACCTTGGAGTCCTCAAGCACCAGGGAGATATTTTAATAAAAATATGCAGAATGGTTCAGACAGACATTAGTCTAACAGGAGACAGAACACAGGAAAAGGGAAATTATAGATGAAAAAAATACCTATTATGTCATATAAGGTAGACCTTTCCTAAGAGTCCAAGGTAGGCTGTACCCTCTAAGGATCTAGATTCTAGGAGAAGAAAAGAATATGCTGTTAGTCTTAGTTTTAGTCATGTCACCAATTTACAAAGCCTAGGCAGGATCCCAGTGACTACAGTAAGAGTCCATGCTTGATTATGACTGAACTTTTCTAATATTTCAGAAGAAAATACATAGAGAAAATTAGAGCAGTGTGACTTTTGGAAGCAGCATTTGCTTTCTTGGCTAGTTTTAGAAATCTCTACTACTTTCCTTAAAGGACAATTCTGTCTTCTAATAGAATTCCTGACTAGGCAGATAGTTTTGTTAGATAGATGTTCTATTAACATTTTGCTTTTTTCATTTCATACCATTTACCTTTTATTTCTTTGTATCATGGTTGAAAATGAATATGATTCTTATCTCTTCCTCAAGTTTTTCTTTTTTTCATTGTGACATCTGTGCATTAATCACTGTTTAGCCAAGCTTCAGAGACCTGATTCTTTTAATGGGAAGTGAGCATGCTTCTGTGGAAAGCATGCCAGCTTTTAAGTTAGAAGCCTGGATGCTAGCCTGATATCTGCCATTCTCTGGTTGAGTGTTCTAGGACAAGTCACTTCTGTATTTTTTAGTACAATTAAGGTTGTACCCAAATATCTTTAAGGGGTCACTTCTATCTCAAATATTTTCCATATGTCTAATCTTTTGTGTATATGAGAACAGTAGCATGGTAGCTAAATATTTTCTTTTCTCTGCTTATTTTGCAACTATCTGTTAAGGTAGAGCGTGTGTGTGTGTGTGTGTGTGTGTGTGTGTGTGTCTGTGCGCGTGCGTGCCCGCATGTGTGTGTATGATGGTGGTGAAGGTAGAAGTGGAGAATGGGGAGAGAATGGACCACTTAACCTTGGTAGCAATAACAAGGTATAATAATCTATACACATAACTTATGTTGAAGATATGCAGGTATTTAAATACCTCTGTTAGAGGAAATATGGAAGCATTCATCACGGTTACAAAATAGCATTCTCAGAAATGTCATTCTCTCCCTCCCCCAGGACAGATAAAGCACCTGCAGACTTTGACTGGTCACTGAAACAGCCATGAAAACCCTTGTGCTTTTATAAAGCAGGACAAGGCTTTGAAGCTCCGGCTTTAAATCGCCCCAGCATCTCCCAGCTGTAATGAGGACAGCATTTCCCTAGTCAAAACATCCTGATTCTATTTATAGGCTTTCACTTATCTGAATAATAAACAGAAATAGCAGACTGTTCTTATATCATTTTCCTTCAACTATCCTACTACTTAATACAATGACAATTAAAAAAAATTCCAGAACCACAATACGTATCAGTGGGTTTAGCTAATTACCTTAGAGAAGACACTGACCAATGTATATTTGAAAAGCCGAAGTCTTGCAAGAATGTTTGATTGGCTTTTGTTTACCAAGGGTTTCCAATATCTCCCTTGCTATTATTTCTTGGGGAAAAATGTTTCAGCCCTTTATATGATTCCAGAAATATCCAGTCTCCCTGGATGAAGGGAGGCTGTGTTCCTCTGCTAGGTACCTCCCTTAGCTGATGTTGCTTTAAATAAGGATGGCAGACAATACAGCATCCACGGAGACAGCCACAATTCATTTCTATTCTTTTTCCAATGTAAGTTTGTATTAGGTTATTTAATGGACCACAATAGATTCAGTAGGTACAGAAGCCATACCCCCAATGGCTGGTGCTTAATTCCATCCCTGCAGTCTGTTTTAACTAAGACGTTTTCTCCCGTGCATATAATCTTCATTATCATAGAAGTTATTTTTAATTTATAATTAACATAGTTTCCTTCTCATTATGGATGCCTTGATCGACTTAGCCCCTCCAGACACATCTTGTCTGGCGCTGTGCTGGCTATGTCCTGCAGTTCTCTGAATGTGCAGTAGGTGTCTATCTTAGCCTTTCCTTCATCCTTCCTCCTCCTCTCGTCCCTGACACTGTGATATAGTGCATAATTCCAAAATGGCAGCTTTTTGAAAATTCACCTTGATTATCAGACATTAAAAGTGACTCATCCCGCAGTGACTGTCTGGCAGAAGGGATGGGATCAGACAGCAAGACAATGAGGGGACTGGGCGCATTAGCGCACTAGATTACAGAGCCCATCAAAAATACCTTTGTTCTGTCAAAGATCCAATCATTTACTAGTTGTGTTCTGCAGAGGAGAAAGAATGAGAAGAAAAAATCCACCAAACAAACAAACAATAAAATCCATCCAAGAATTTAAAACCTCCTCAGATCTCTCTCTACTAAGAAGGGAGGGAAGTGTCTGATCAACCATTTCAAGAGGAGGCAAGATGGGGATTGTGCTTGGGAAATGGGAATCTATAGAACCCTTTCTTTCAGTGGCTATCACATTTTCTATCCTAGATTCTGTTCTTTGGGTCTTGGTAAGAGGGAAATAGACAAGTGAACAGGGTCTGGTTTTGGCCTCAGCTGTCCTCAGGCTAATTTATAGAGAATAGTTAGTAGACAAAATATCTCACAATTAGAACATTCATTTTCATTAAAAGAAAGCTTCTGATTTCTATCATATCACAATATAATGCTAACCAAGAAATGTGTGAGGATTAAAGGAAAATATGTGTAAGGGGTATTATTGATAAATACTTTATAAGCATTTAAACTAGCCCATATGAAAAGGCACTAGGATTCTTTGAAAAGATAGAGCATATGAATTCTTGCATTGAGCATGTGTGTGTTTGTGTGCAAAGGGGAGGAGGGAACTGGAGAACAGGGGCGGGGGTTATGGTGAGAGATGAGGACATTCGTGTTGAGCCCTGTGTGGGTGTATAACTGGGTAAGATGTGTGCTGAGTCGTCAGCATGACTGCAAGCCTGGCTAGCTTGTCTGATTCTCCAAGGAGACAAATAACCAAATGGGAGGTTGGTGCCTGGCTTTCTTCTTCTTTTCTTTCTTTTTATCATTTTTATCATTTGCCTATGAACTCAGAGGAGCAGTTTATCAGTCACGGAAAATGCCCCAAAGGGGCCCAGATCAAAGGGAGGCTTTGCATTGTGTACTTAGGTGGATCTCCCTGCCAAATACATTAATGCGATTAAAACACAAATTCCATACTACGTGGCAATGAGAAAAAATGAAATATGGCCTTTTGTAGCAACATGGATGGAACTGGAGAGTGTGATGCTAAGTGAAATAAGCCATACAGAGAAAGACAGATACCATATAGTTTCACTCTTATGTGGATCCTGAGAAACATAACAGAAACCCATGGGGGAGGGGAAGGAAAGAAGAAAAAAAAAAAAAAAAAGAGGTTAGAGTGGGAGAGAGCCAAAGCATAAGAGACTGTTAAAAACTGAGAACAAACTGAGGGTTGATGGGGGGTGGGAGGGAGGGCAGGGTGGGAGGGAGGGCAGGGTGGGTGATGGGTATTGAGGAGGGCACCTTTTGGGATGAGCACTGGGTGTTGTATGGAAACCAATTTGACAGTAAATTTCATATATTAAAAAATAAAAAAAAAATAAAAATAAAAATAAAAACCTCAAATTAAAAAAAAAAAAGAAAGAAAAACACAAATTCCATAAACAATTATTTTCCATCTGTTTAGCAACAGTAATAGTGATACGATGTGCCATCAAGAGAATCCTTCTCTTACAAAGATGTACCAAGTGAATTCAAATGCTCTTGTGCACGTGGATGCTGGAGCACTTAGGGAGGATTTGGAGGGTGTTATTCGCCATCAGGACAGGAGAGTGGCTGCTGTTACCATGCAGGGATCTCTTGATAAGATGGTATTTCAAATGGCTGTCATTTATTAAAATAGGTTCATTAAAATAACTCAACGCATTTCACCGATTGTGCATTATACTTGGAGGTTTGTCATTTTTCTCCCCTGCCTTCATACTTATTTCTACTCTCAGGTACAGAAAACATATCCCTTTTTTTGCCCCTCTTAATTACCCCTAATTGACTTCATGCTTTATTGATGGAGGAAGGCAGATTCAGCAGAACTGCCTGCCTGGTCAGTCGGACTCAGTAACAGTTACACATTCAGAGACCTGTTCGTGTTTGTTTGGGTCCACAACACATACTTTGAGTAGGAGAAAGAGAAATCTAAAAAGCTTTAAAAATCTCTCTCTAAACCTGACCAAGAGATTAAAGGGGAGGGCAAAAGGGGAGGGCCCAGACCAATTTCCACACATCAGCACTCGCAATACAGGGATGGATTCATGAAAGAGAGACCTGCAAGAGAGTTTTCATCAGTGGAATTTTAATGAGCCCTAAAGGTTAGCCTTCGACTTCGTTAACAAACAGCTCTAGAGATAATTTCCAATTTTCCGTGTTTATAGAATAGCGGTTCCTTGGTCATAATCAAATTCTGAGACTGTGGAGAGCCTACTCTGCATATCCAGCTGATGCCGAAACACAAACCACCAGAAATTATTAAATGTGTGCTCAAAATCAAATGTAGAAGAAACAAAAAGAAGAAAAAATTTTTTGCAAATTAAAATGATCACATTAACCTTCTCTGATGAAATCAGTTCAAATGAAAAATGCTTATTTTTTTGAAAACTTGCACAGATATTTTGGCTGTTAAAAGGGTAGTGATTATTATAATACTTAAATGGACAGAGACAAGAAAAAGATAATAAACGAAAGAAGACATCATTCCTAGGAATGGCAGACCAGAGTCCCTGGTACATTTTAAATAGGTTTCAAAAGTGTAGGAGAAAATATAGAAGCACAATTTTGCAAGATTGACACTAGATAGGTCAGTTTGCCGGGGATGTGTCCCATCTTTACCCCGCCTTCTGTCTCCCCCTTCTTCCTTCTCTTTTCCATCTCTACTGAGCCCTTGCAGAATTGCCATAATTGTACCAGAAGGGGAACAAGTATGACTAGGATTCCAGCCATATAGAACAAGAGCAAAAGGTAGTTAAGACAAAGGGCCAAATCCAAAGACTTGGCTTTTAAAAAAAGTGACTGCAGCATTGAATGGAAAGTGGACCACTTGCCCTGCAACGGTGATCGATCTCCTAATGATGGGGACCAACAGCAGGTGCTTGAGATATAAATGCTGAGAGAAATATTCTAACATGATGCTAACTTTTATTTCCTCCAATGCAACAGATCCCTTTTCATTTCCAGGCTTGCCACCTCTTGATCTGCAGAGGGATGGAAGGGGTTAAAAAAAAAAAAAAAGACTGGCCTGAGGCTATGCAACTGCAAGAGATTAAGAGTGAGGCGCCCAGCTGGTGATGCTTTGTTCATTTTTTGGTACATGGAGGGGCACAAAAGGCACAATATTAGGGGCTGGAAGACCTGGGTTCTAATTCGGATTTTGCATCTTATTCCTTACTCCCCATGTAACCTTGGTGGAGGGGGTAGGTGGTCAAACCCTCTGAGTTACAGTTTTCTCCTAGGATAATAGGGACTGGCAAATTCAGGCAATGTTAGAATTGTGAGGGACTTCCAGGATCATTTAGTTAATTTTCCTCATTTGATAGATAGAAACTAAACAGTAGTAATAATAATAATAATAATAATAGTAATAATAACTACTACTATTACTACTGCTAATATTTTCAAGCATTTAATATGTGCCAGGTACTGTTCTAAGTGCTTTATAAATATTGTTCTACTTTCATAACAGCCTCATTTGGTAGGTAGTATTTTTACTCCCATTTTACAGATAGGAAAACTGAAGTCAGTAAGATTCAATAGCCAAGGTGATATAGCTGGTAAAAATGGTGGAGCTGAGTTTTAAACCCAGACAGCCTGGCTCCAGAGGCATACCCTAGTAAGCTGTGAAGTCCCCATTTATTCTCATTTGCACAGGCGGTGCACTATCTGGATTAGTGCTGCACACGGTCCTGAAAGCATAGACTCTACGGACAGTTGTTCTCAGTATTAAGGCAATGCTGACAATGGCCACTCTGTTCCCTCCAAATTCCCTGAGATCCCAAGGTCTCTCCAGCCAGGTTTTGTGCGGGTACCCTGTAGTCCTCCCAAGATGCCCTGCTCTATATATTGCCCTTCCCAAAGTCAAACTGCCACCCAAAGTGTCTGTCTGCTGATCTTTTCTCTCTCCATTTCCTTGAAATTCCCTTAAGCTGCTATTGCACTTGTATTCAAACACCCAGCATGATACTTTTTATTTCTTTGCTCTAGCACTAGAACTTGCACACCTTTTGTTAGCCACATGGATCAACACTGCTTCTCAGAGCAGAAATATATTGCAGAAAAAAGAGCTCATGGCAGAATAAAAACCAGTGGCAGGAAAGACACTCAACTGAGGATAGCATGATAAAGCACTCATTGGGTAAGTCTGGTTATAGTGTTACACTACTGCTCATTGGTTGAAAGAAGAGACTATAGTTTGTCATATTAGTTTCCATTGGTTAATAGCACACAGTGCCTGGGGAAAATATATTAACAGTATTTGGTAACGGACTGTTGCTAAAAAGAGAATAGCATTGGGACATCTGGGCGGCTCAGTTGGTTAAGCTTTAGACTTTGGCTTAGGTCATGATCTCACAGTTTGTGGGTTCCAGCCCCACATTGGGCTGTCTGCTGTCAGCACAGAGTCTGCTTTGGATCCTCTGTCTCTCCCTCTCTGCCCCACCTTGCACTCTCTCTCTCTCAGAAATAAACATTAAAAAATTTAAAGGAAAATAAGGACAGCATTACTGTAAAATTATTGTTGCATGGAGAAGTGTTAAATAGGCTATGTGTACTCTATGCCCAAAGGAGCTTGTTGACTTGTTCAGACACCTGAACAAGGCTGTCTAGAGGAGAACCGTTCTGTGTTTTCCTTTTTTTCACACTCACACTTCTCAAACAATTCTAACACCAGACGTGCGGGTTTTTCACACCAAATAATTCTCCAACACTAGATGAGAGTCCCATAATTCAATTCAATTTTGACACTAGCCAGAATTAGCACAGGCCCCTACTGGTTAAGGGCTCACTCCCATAAGACCGTTCCCCATTTCTGACACCAATTTCAAGTAGCAGGTCCCTAGATTACTCACAGTATCTGTCGAATATGGCTACAATTTGAAGGTTCGCATCACCCCCTTCCTCAGGTCCAATCATTTGCTAGACTAGCTCACAGAACTCAGAGAAACACTGACTTACATTTACTATTTTATTATACAATAAAGGACATGATAAAGAATACAGAAGAACAGCCAGATGAAGATATAGAGAGGGTGAGGTCTGGAAATGTCCTAAGTGCAGGAGCTGCTGTTCCCATGGAGTTGGTAGGTGCTACCGTCCCAGCACAGAGATGTGGTCACCAACCTGGAAGCTCTCTGAACCCCACGCCTTTAGGATTTTTACAGTAGTTTAATCACGTATGCATGAACAATCAATTATTAACTCAATGTCCTGGAGGATGGGAGGTGGGGTTGACAATTCCAAGCTTCTCATCATGGCTTGGTCTCTCTGATGACCAAGCACCCAACCTGAATCTGTCCATGAACCCACCAAGAGTCATTTCATTAGAACAAAAGACATTCATATAAACCAGGAAATTTCAGGGGATTTAGGAACTCTGTGCCAGGAACCAAGGGCAGAGACCAATATATATATTTTTTCTGTTATTTCACAAACCCACATAAGATTCTTTCTGATCTGGCCTCACCTGTCATATTAGCCACCTACTTCGCACCTTGATGTCCTCACACCTGCTGTCCCTTCTGCTTGAGGCAACAGCTCCTCCAAGCCCCTTTTATCATGCTCTCTTCTTCAGTTGTAAATGTCTGTTCATCTTTTAAGATCTGGCCCCAAAGTCACTTTCTCTTTGCAGCCTCCTGACTTCTGGCATTTTCTATAGTACACATGGTCAGAGCACTCATTGCAAAGGATTATAATTAATTGGTTATTCTTATTTCTCTTACTTACCAAAGAGTCCCTTGAAGACAGAGACTATATTTCATTTATCTGTGTATCTTCAATGTTTAGCACAGGGCCTGAATCGTCTTATTTACTCAATAAATATAGAAGGAAGGAGGTAAGGAAGAGAGAGAGGGGGCAGGTGGGGAAGATGTGTCTTTTCTGAAACTACAAAACATTATGAAAATACAAAGAATTACTAACCAGAGAAAGACGTCTACTGTTTGATGTACTCATCCTATATAGGAATGAGCTCACTGTCTTCATAGGCACGATGCTTAGGCCCAGCATGGAGGCCAATGACAATGCTAGCAGGAAGCAGACCTCTTATTCCTCATTTACCTGCTGATGAAAAGGTAGGTAAACAATTTCCCCAAGACAGGATGAGTGCTCTTAACTAATGTCATCACTAGCAGTAATTCAGTTAGCTGAATAAGCATAAAACCTAAAGAACACAGAGACTTAAGAAACTGTTTAATTCATGGTACTAAGTTATTTTATCAGGTGGCATGTAGTTAAGTGCACTTAAATACAATCACATAGCATTTTGTTTGGTCATTCTCCTCTGGGGTGTTAGAAGAACCAGTAGAGAAAAGAAGCTTCCTCAGGGATTTTTCCTTACAGTACAATTTTTACAAAAAGCTGAGTGTACAACTTGCAAAATAATAAGCTTCAGTGATAACACAAGCTTCAGCTACAATTATCACAAAGAGCAACTCTGCTGCCCAAGCTCCTAACTTATCCTTGTGACTATAGAACAGTCCAAAATGTCACATTCAAGTTGAAGTGACTGCAGCCAATTAGATAATTTCTACCAAACGGGGTCCACTAATTGTTGGGCATTATCTTGAGGGACAAATAGGGGTCTGTGACAGGGTACAATGTGGCTTGTGAAATATTAGTTTTGGACAATCACAAATGAAGATCCATGTATGTTAAATTATTCAGCATTCTTGACCTCATTTATTAAGTGACTTCATATGGGTTTTTGCTCATATTCATATAATCTTAGGCTCTAAGGAGCTTGATTTTGTTTCCTTTCCTTAGCTGTCTCCCGATTTCATCTTCATTTTGGCTTCTCCAGTCTTTATGTATCAGAAGTTTAGTATATATATCTCTTTCTATTTTTTATTCTGTTTAATTTTATAATTTAAAGGGCAATGTTTGAGAAATACACAATGGAAGCAGTTGCTAATACAAAGATACATATCAGAAATATGAGCACTAGTTAGAAATCTGGCTCCCATGCCTTTCTTTGCTAGCACACAACCTCAGGTAATACAAAAATCTTCCAAATTAACATCTGCCTTGGTCCACCATCTATGAAGCAGAAAGTTGTGATTGTGACATATGGGTCAGAGCTTTATAAATGAATAAGAACTTCAATGCCAAGTCTGCTTCTGGAAGTGTTCTAAAACGATAGCAATAAGAATGTTTTCCAAAACAATGGGAGAAAGCCACAAAAACATTCCAGGAAGTTCATGTACCCAAGATGTTTGTTGATTCCAATTTGTTCAAAAGATGTTGAGAACAATAGTTCATTGATGCTGACAGGATTTCTCCAACAAATTAGTGTTCTTACATGTTGTAAAGAACCAACTGCATAACTATCCTAAGAATATTCCTAGCAGATATCTTTTAAATTTACAATTTAAAATATATCATGGGGGCAAAGCAATAAAATGGACCTGGAAAGTGAACATTGCCAGATAATGTGATGGAATTAGTGAACATCTACCAAAAGAAAGTTTTTACACTAATACTCTTTATGAGATTCACAAAAGAAATTAGGTAACATTAGGCTTCTCAAGGTAGTTTCTTCCTTGAGATATGTGTGTTTTATAATGTTGTCCATAATTCAAATCATAACCAATACTCTGAAAGAAGAGACACAGAATTCCATTTCATCATACCCAATCCAAATGGGACCAGAACAGGTGTAATCACTTTAAAGTGTTCTTCTCTATAAATCAACTTCGGATATATTCCAGACTGGAGCTGTCAGCCCTTGCAACCCCCTGAAGTTGAGAATTTTTAGCAAACTAAGCACAGGCATTAAAATAATGTTTGAATTAGTTTGAATCACAGTGGCCTCTATTCTCATGCTTCTCAGGACCCTACTGTATCTCTTCCATGTGTGAGATGCATAGGAGGGCTGCACATGGGCAAGACTCACCAGAGTGCAGAGCAGGAAGGAGAATTTAGGTCAATTATCTTTTGAAGTGTGATCCCTTTAAACAGCTACTCAAGGTAGTATCTTGGTAACTGTGCTGTATATAATAAAGGTGACCTGTTCTGTTTCTTTAAATAGTGTTTTTGGTTATAAGCGATCAAAGTATTAAATTTGTGTAAGGAAAAAAAAAAGATCAAGAGAAGTGTCATCCACATTCTTTCTGGAATCTATTGGAAGGATTAGGTATGTGTTTTACCTCCTCTGAAAGCCTGGGCATGAAAGTAGGTGCATCCATTTGAGTCTGTCCCAGCTGGATCTTTGTTTTCTCTATCTATAAGCTAAGGAGACAAGTAGTTTAGATGTCACTTCAGGATCTTTGGTAAATATTTTTAAAAATGAAAAAAATATATGGAGTTGATGAATATATGGGGAGGTGGGAGGTGGAGGCAGACAGTATTTGCTATGGGTCCGTTCTCCAAAGCTTAAAAAATATATTGTGTGTGTGGATATGCATTTTCATTATTTCTTGAGGGAAAAAATCACTGAAAAAATGGTTTTGTGGTTTTTAAAATATCTTTTTTGGTGTGGAAAAATCTTAGAGTCTTTTAATTGGTAAAATACTTCTACTGCTGTTAGCATCACAGCAGGCTTTAAGAGAAAGCAAATAGATTTAAAGCAACATAATTAATACAGGGAATACCTCTGATAGATATTCAAAGAAAATGATGTAAAACGTCTAAATATTACTTGTACAATTAATTGCTCTTGTGATTATAAAAATAATACACATTTGTGGTAGAGAATTTGAAAAATATGTAGACATATATAAAAAATACAAATCACCCTGGATCTTACAATTTAGAAGTAACAACTTACCAAATTTCCAGTATATAATGATACACACACACACACACACATGCACGCACACGTTGAAAAAAGCGAAGAAGCAGTAAGATAGCTTGCGCATAAAACATTTTTTTTGTTTGCTTGTTTAACTGTTTTCAAGGTTTTGTATCTAGCTATTTTTCCTTATCGTATACTGAGTCAGCCAAAAAATATTTTTAATAAAGTGAAAAAAAGTGAGTTCATTTCAATCCTATGAAGAACTATGCCAATGAAAATGATAAGAACCTGGTTTCTGCCATTGCCTTTTTTCCAGCAGGCTTATGGGTTATTAGAAAGTTTAAGATGGCTTTCAGAGATTAATTAGTTCCACGTTGAATTTCAACAAATATCCAATGGTAAGAGCATAGCACAAAATCCATTAAGCCTTGTGACTGTTCATTATGAAATTCTGAATTTTAACCGTCTAGCAACGTAATCCAAGCTTAGATTTATCTTTTGTCCCTTAAGACTGTAAATTCCAAACAGAGTATGGACCTCTTCTTTGGGCCTAGGAGGCTACAAGTAGGCAGAGGAGGAAAGAGCTCCTTTGCTCCCCCCTGGGTTTTCTGTCTACATGCTTGCCTAGCACCATGGCTCATTCACCAAGCATGTGGGTGACTAGCAAAGAGATATCATTCCCCTTCTCCCTCTCTCTCTGTCTGTCTCTTTCTCTCCCCCATTCTCTCTCTCTCTCTCTCTCTCTCTCTCTCTCTCTCTCTCACACACACACACACACACACGCACACATATTACACAGCCATAAAAAAGGGAAGAGGTCATGCCACTTGAGACAACACGGATGGAAGACCTAGAGAGTATTATGCTAAGTGAAATAACTTAGATATGAAAGGCAAATACTATATGATTTTACTCATAAGTGGAATTTGAAAAACAAAACAACAAATAAATAAACAAAAAGCACAGTCAGACCTATAAATACAGAAAACAAACATGGGGGTGAAGGGAGGGGCAAAAGGGGTGAAGGGGAGTGGAAGATACAGGCTTTCAGTTATGGAATAAATAAGTATAGGAATAAAAGACACAGCATAGAGAATATAGTCAGTGATATTGTAAGGGCAATGTATTGGTACAGTTGGTAGTTATACTTGTGGTGAAGATAGCATAATGTATAAACTTGCTGAATAACTATGTTGTACACCTGAAATTAATACAACATTGTGTGTCAACTGTATTTAAAAAAGATCTTAGTGGAGCATACACTCTAGTGAGCACAACAGACAAAAAAGCTAACATTCTACGGTGAAAATGCCACAGGAAAAGAAAACAGCAGGGTAAGAAAGATTGAGAGTAGAGAGTGGAGAGTGTTTTAAATAGGATGATTGGGAGAAACCTCACTGAGAAGGTGGCATTGGGGTCAAGATGTGAGAATGTAAGGGGATAAGCCATTTACACATGAGGGGAAGGGTTTTAGGCTGAAGGAACAGCCACTGCAAAGGCCCTGACACAGGATCAGGCTTGTAGGTTTGGAGAAGAGTGAAGGAGTAGAGATGATGAGATCCAAGATATAAGGGGTGGGGAGAGGTGTGCACGTAGGATCTTGAAACTTATAAGGATTTTAGATTCCTACTTCAATTTGAATCCTTGTACCACCACTTGTCAAAAGTCACAGACTCAGTGACTTGCTTGCTTGTCTGTAAAATGGGAATCTTATTGACTATACAGTATTTTTGAAGATTAAAATGAAATATCAAGCACAGTGTCTAGCATGTGGTATGTTTGCAACAAATGTTGGTTTCTTTATTCTTTTGGGTATTATTTTGTGTATTTTATAAATGTACACATAGGGGCACCTGAGTGGTTCATTTGGTTAAATGTTCAACTCTTGATTTTGGCTCAAGTCATGATCTCACTGTTTGTGAGACTAAGCCTCGTGTTGGACTCTGTGCTGAATGAGTGGAGCCTGCTTGGGATTCCTTCTCCCTGCCCTGCCTTGCTCCTCCCAGACTGTGTTCTCTCTCTTGTTCTCCTAATAAATAAATAAATAAATAAACAAACAAACAAATAAATAAATAAATATTTAAAAATAAATGTACATGTAAACATAAAAGGGTGATATAACCAATAGTTACCAAGAGGTATGAATCCAAGTATATTTTAACTCTGTAAATAAATAACAGTTTCCCCCAAAACAATAAACACTATTATCTAATACAAACTGTATCACCAATACAAACTAATAGATGGGTTGAGGATTCAAGTTGAGCAAGGAGCTAAATCTTGGTTGAATGTATTAGCCATTGGTGACAGCTGGTATATTAGTAGAAATGTACAGACAAATCTCATTATTTCCTATTTCCATTGAATGTCTATTTCAAGGTTAGAAAAAATGCTATCTGTCCTTCTGGGGGGCATCTGAACATTCAAACAATGCCAGATAAAATGGTCACTTGCAAACTTTTGAAAACACCATTGCCGGCAAGGTTGAAAGGGCCTCTCTTAGATAACAATTTGCTCTGCGTTAACTCTTTTTATATGATGGTGGCAGTTTTTCTCTTATGTGGTGGTATCATTAGAGTTTCATCTGAGTTCACAGAAACCATTTTCTGGCAAAGTTGCTACTCGAACCCAGTTGCTATAGAAGTTGAATATCAGTGGGGGAGGCAATTAGTTAGCTAGTTATTATGACTTTTCTTACTTAGTACATTTTTAGCAGAAAGAAAAATGACAAAAACCTAAAATAATTCTATAGAAATAGACAAGTAACTTCTTTTACCCATAGATTATTAGCACAGTGGACAGGATTTCCAAGAATCTACCAACACCTATAACATCCTCTCCTGTTGTATTATTATGCAGTTGTAATCAGTTAATAGGGCCAACAGGAACCATTTTAATAAAAGTTACAGGGTACTTAGCATTAGAGGGCCTAAAACCATGGGAAGAACTAAAGACAGATTCCTCTTTGTAGGTCAACAGCAACTGTACATGTTATTGCCGAGACAGTTATACGACCTTTGGTGGTATGGCTTCTGGGAGCTTTAAAAAATATTTGCTAACTTTTCCAGGGGAACACTAGTCTCTGTTGACTATCCTGCAAAGTTTGCTCTTAAGCATTAATATATTATTTGATCTGTATCCTTTGGTCTGGATTCGGGAGTTTACAGATTACCTGATAAGGGCTTTTCCTTAAAAAATTGTCTTATGATTTTTGTACCATATATTAGGAGCCCAATAAATGCTGAATGAATGAATGGGAAAAAACCCACTTCCTTTTCCTTCTACTTTTTATGTTACAAATCAAAGATTGAGCACACACATATTAAATATTTTACCCATTGCAAAGTATATACATATACTAACGTATGCATAGATACGTGAAATCTGGCTTTTTTAAAAAAAACACACATACCAGAATATATAGCTCCAAATGAGAGTTGCTCTTTCTGAAGTTATCTAAAGAGATAATCCATTTATTTTTCTTTTTGAAATGTTAATTTATTTTTGAGAGAGAAAGAATGCACATGTGGGGGAGAAAAAGAGAGAAAGGGAGACAGAGGATCCAAAGCCAGCTCTGTGCTGACAGAAGAGAGCCTGATGTGGGGCTCAAACTCATGAACTATGAGATCATGACCCAAGCCAAAGCCAGTCGCTTAACTGCCTGAGCCAGCCAGGCACCCCTAATCCATTTATTTCTCAGATGAAAGTAAAAACTTTGGGAACTTTCCTCTGGGAAGTTCACTCATGACCTCTGGTCATTATTTTGGATACTGTCATAGTCAGCAAATGTTCACCACTTGATAGATTTGATTTCTAAAAATAGCTAAAAGTCAGCTGGAACCAAACTTCTGAAATAAGTAAATAAACAATCTGGATAATACTATTCTTTATCTAAAAAAATTGGGTAGTACCATAAAGTAATAGGTTAATACCTTTTTTTTTTTTTTTTGTATGGCTTATAAATTGCTTTTTAAAAAATAAAACAGATTTGGGGCACCTGGCTGGCTCAATCAGTAGAGCATGGGACTCTTGATCTTGGGGTTGTGAGTTTGAGCTGCATGTTGGGGGAAGAGATTATTTAAAAACAACAACCCGGATTTATTGGGAAATAATTCACATTCCATATACAGTGTACACTTCAATTATTTTTAGTACATGCATAGATATGTGCAACCAACATCACAGGTAATTTTAAAATATTTTCATTTCCGGGGTGCCTGGGTGGCTCAGTTAGTTAAGTGTCCTATTTCAGCTCAGGTCATGATCTCACAGCTTGTGACTTCGAGCCCCATGTTGGGCTCTGTGCTGACAGTTCAGAGCCTGGAGCCTGCTTCAGAGTCTGTAGCTCCCTCTCACTCTGCCCCTCCCCTGCTCATGCTCTGTCTCTCTCTGTCTCAAAAATAAGTCAAAACATTAAAAAAACTAAATAATATTTAAAATATCTTCATTTCCATGAAGAAAAACCCTGTACTCTTTAGCCATCTCCTCTCTTCCTTCCTTCCCTCCCTCCCCACTCTCCCCAGCCCTAAGCAAACACCAAACTGACTTTCTGTTTCTACAGATTTGCCTATTCTGGACACTTCATATAAATGGAATAACATGCTATCTTTGTGACTGCCTTCTTAACATAATATTTTCAAGTTTCATTTATATTGTAGCATGTATCATTCCTTGTTACAGATTAATATTTCACTGTATGGATATATGGCATTTTGTTATTCTTTCATCTGTTGATGGACATTTGAGTTGTTTCCACTTTTGACTATTGTGTATAGAGTCGGTATTACCATTTATATACAACTTTTTGTTAGAATACCTGTTTTAAATTCTTTTGTGTGTACACTTAGGAATAGAAATGCTGGGTCAGATGTTAATTCTATGTTTAACTTTTTGAGGAATTATCAACTGTTTTCCATGGAATCTATACCATTTTACATTTCTATTAGTGCTTTATGAAGGTTCTAATTTCTCTATCTCTTTGCCAAAACTCATTATTTTCCACTTTTTGAAAAACGATGGCCATTGTAGTGGGTGTAAAGGAGTATCTCATTGTGGTTTTGATTTGCATTTCTCTAATGGCTATTAATGTGGAGCATTTTTTCATGTACTTATTGGCCATTTGTAGATTTTCTTTGGGAAAAAGTGTCTATTCAATTTCTTTGCCTACTTTTTTTTTTTTTTTTTTTTAAAGAGTCGCATGCTTTACTGACTGATCCAGCTAGGCACACCTCTTTGCCTACTTTAAAATTTGTAATGGGCACTTCCAGAAGAGAAGATCCAAATGTTTTGGGCCATAGCAGCACTGTTGGAACAAATGCATAGCCTCCTGGAGTCACTAAACTGGAGTGTGACACATCTTTGACCATAGAGTAAAAACTCAAGTAATCAATCATATCACTTTAAGATGATTCTTTGTCCTACATTTAGCAATACAATATCCATGGGTTTCTACAACAAATATTTACACATCTGTTGCATATTCATAGACTATATACTGCTGTGTATATAGTAGGGACTTACTAAATAACACTAGTGGCTACACAATTTCCTTGAAGGAAGGGTTTAGAGGGAGCAGTCTAGTTGGAAGGAGGAATGCCCTGAAGCTGTGTTTGCATAACACTCATATATGACTATCAAAGTATGATTACTCTACTACAAAGAATAGGGGAAGCCTGATAGAGATCATGGAGACCTAAAGCTTCTCCCTTTTGCCAGCATCTATAACTAACTGAGAATCTGAGGAACTGTAATCGGAGAAGGAAACATGCTTCCCAGATTTACCAATGGCTAGTCACATGGATATAGGCACAACACTCTTCTCTCCCTTTGCTCCACGTATGGATATATCCAAGCAAACTGATGGATAGATACGTGAAAGGTGGTGTGGATTAGCAGTAGGAGGGGTAAGCAAGCCAGTAAATGGATCAAAGACAGTAGCATCGTGATGGGAGAAAATGGACTGATAAGTGGGTAAAAGTATGGATGGGTAGTAGAGAGGACTTCTGTTTAGTGCAGCAACCCAGGCTGCTGGCAAGCAGTAATTCAATACAAGTCTTAATAGTCTAAAAGATTAGTCAGCTGAACCACAAAACCAGGTTCTGATGGGGTCCTTTTGAAATATTCAATTTCATCCACCCTGTCACCTCTGAGAATTAAAAATTGCCTCAGTGGGTCCAAATGGTTCTGACTAATTTTTTCCATTCAGTTCTCTCCAGATCTTTGGTGTGGATCAAAACCTCTTGAGAAAAAATGAGCAAGGGGGCTGCATGCATTACTGGCAATCAATTACCCAAGGTTTTAAACTGGGAACACACAATGGTCTCAGCTTTTCCCAGGGCTGCTCTGTGAAGAAAGGACAATCTATGAGAACAGAATAAAAACACAAACTGAAAGAAGATGGAATTTGTGACCAGCTTAGGGATTTTCTCACTTCTCTCTAGGGTCTTCTGTTAGAAAACAAAATCAGAATTATGTAATACAATTCCTTCCATGCCTTTCTCTTGCTTGGAATTAAAAATCATCTACTGAAGACTTTCTCACTTCAAAACCCAGTCAGGCGCTTTCTACTATCAAGGAAGGTGCCTGAAGAATAAATTGCTCCTATCAGAAATAAAGCATTTTAGTTCTGCCACAAGCAGTGAGATCTATGTTTATAACTCTCTCCAAAGGCAACTCCATTTTTGCTGCTCTCCTCTCATTTTCTTTTGATGCATAAAACCTGTAGACTGGAGCGCCGTGATTGCATTCGGCTCCGGAGCAGTGTAATTGTAAATATTCATTGGAATTCAAGCTAGCTTTCCCAGGTCTCTCCTAGGGCTGTGCAGCTATGCAAACAGCGGCGGTGCCACGTTAGCTCACAGCCCGGAGGCCGCCTCTTTCCCCACAGCCCCTAGTACCCTTTCTGTAGAGTGAGTGCGTGCAGAGAAACTGGCCCTTAAACACCATTTCAATCTACCATTTTACTTCTTTCTCTCCTTCTCCTCATGACCGCTGATCCTTAGTAATTCTGTCAGTCCCAAACATGTATTAAAGAAAGAACCACATCCTCGACTAAAAGCTGAGTCTGAATGCTCTCACTGTGCCTGTGTTCAACATATTTAGAAGATTAATCAGATTTCAGTCACTTCATAAATTTATATACAAATACACACAAACACACACAGAATTATATATATATACATATATATGTATGTATATATATATGTATATATGTATATATATATATACAGGAACTCCAGGTGACAAACTAGGATAGAGATCTACTCTAAGATATAAGAACATTCATGAGTTATTCTACCTTTTTCTAAGTTAAAATCTGCAGGAATCAAAAATAAATTAATATGGGATTAGGAAAAGTATATTACTTGTTAGAAACTTAAAGAGTTATTTACATATTTAAAACATAAAAATTGGGCCAGAAGGAACCTGTGTTTCACTATGCTGATTCAATTCTCAATGTACTGCTGCTAAGGCTGAAGTTGAAGGTACAAGCCAGGCTCACCAGACCACTCCCTGATATACCTTCTGAATCGCAGATGATTAGATTCCAATGGAATTCAAGGCAACTGCAATATTAACTTCAAAACAATCCAAGGAACAGATCTATGCACAGAAAAATGACCTATACAAAATAATTTTTGGAGTTAAAAAAAGGGGAGATATGTTATTAATGTTGAAATATTTCAATGCAAAAGTAAGTCTAGATTGAAATTCTTTGGGTCTGGCCAACATTTAGATTTAGTGATGAAAGAGAATTACTTTAAGTGGCAAAAAATATAGAATGGTAACTTCATACTCATAAGGAAATTTATTTTAATTTTATTTAACTAGGTGAGTTCATGAGCAAAAGACACTCTGCTAGGCATTTTGAGGACTACAAAGATGACAGACGTATGCGCCTTACATCTTGAAAGCTTTAGAATTTAACGGCAGAGACAAAATGTGCAGAAATAGCTATACTACAAGAGGGGCAAAATACTATGTTACTTAGAGGGAGTGGGTGAGGTGGAATTGTGAGCAACCACATTGCAGAGGTGAAAACCAACCAGACTCTGAATGAATAGAAGCATTTGACAGATGGAGTTGGATGGAAGGAGAAATCCATCTCTACAGAGAGGCGTCATGAGTTGAATTGTGTCCCCCCAAAAAGATATTGTTGAAGTTCTATTCACCAGAAGTTGTGAACATGACCACATTTGGAAATAGTGTTTGTAAATATAATCAAGTTAAGATGAGGATGAACTAGATGAGGACTGGCCCAAATTCAATGACCAGTGTCCAAAGAAGAAGAGGAAACTTTGGACCCTCTCCTGGGTAGGGGAGAAGGCTACATGAAGATGGAGGCAGACGGAGACTGGAGAGATGCATTTACAAGCTAAAGGAGCACCAAGAATTGCCAGTAACCAAATGAAGTTAGAAGAGGCAAGGAAGGATTTTCCTCCAAGAGTCTTCAGAGAGAACGTGATGCTACTGACATCTTCATTTCAGACTTCTAGCCTCCAAAACTGTGAGAGAATACATTTCTATTATTTTAAACCACCCATTTTATGGTGCTTTGTTATGGCAGCTGTAGGAAACTAATGTAGGAAGAAAAGAAGATGTGGCTCAGCAGTGGGAAGTGTGGGACTTATTCTGAAAGGTGAAGTTTGGGTTGGCCAGGGAGTAGTGTGTGTAAAGACCAACAGTAGGAATTACATCTAGGAAAATAAGAAGGCTCGGATTGTGGAGTTTGGGCCTTTATTCATCATCTTTAAAGCATTATTAGGAAAGGGAGTGATAGAGGATTCAGGATGAGCTGGAAGAATACACAAGAAGAAACGGAAATAGCCAGAAGGCTGTTGGGATATTTGAGATAAGAAGTGATATACTGGATGGTGGCTGTGGTTATGGAAAGGGAGCTATGTGTTTGACAGAGGTAGAGGTAGAACTGATGGAATCTGGAGACTAATTAGGTAAAGTAGTCATGAAAAATAATTTGAACTTTGAAGTCTACAGGTTGAGATGGAAGGATGGAGAGGCTAGTACCAGAGACGGGAAACCCAGGAGGTATAATTGGTTGGGAGAATGTGTTGAGAAGAAGAGTCTGGATTTTAGTAAATGTAGAAGTCCAGCAGAATTCTGGAAATGTGGACCTGCAGCATGAGAGGTCTGTTGGGCTGTGAGTATAGGTCTGGGGCCATCTGCACTGAGGAGATATCAAAGGCCTGGAAATGGTTGAGGTCAACAATGAAGATGGGTGAGCATAAAGAGAAGAGCTGAACATTGGGGGAGCACCTCTGTTTAGGGGTGGGAGATGAGAGAGGCAAAGACAAGCTAGAGAGGCAGAGGGCAACCAAGATCAACCCAAGTCAGGGAAGCCAGAGAATGTAATGCATGAAAGAGAGGGTGATCAGCAACATAAAATGCTGTAGGGAGGCTGAAGAGGTCAAGGACCCAGAAATAGTCATTGGCTAGAGGGATTAATATGCCAATGATAACTTAAAAGAGGACAGTTTCAAACTAGGGGTATGAGAGATCATTTTGGAAGGGTTTGGAAATGATGAAGGGGGTGAAAGAGGCTAATATTCTTTTGACAGGTTTGGTAATGAACAGAAGGAGAAAGATAAGAGAATTTTTATTGTTCTTTCTGTTTTAAGGTAGATAAATACATGAGCATGTTAATATACTAAGGGGAAGGAATAAAGGATTTGAGAGAACTGAAAAAACAAAACAGAGCAGGATAACTGTTGGAGCAGAGCCCTGGAAGGAAAAAGGATGGATTGGGATCCAGACAGAGAGAGAAGAATTAGCCTCAGAAAGAAGCTGGGACAATTTTCCCTCTGAGCCAGGCAAAAAAGATAATAGGAGGGATTTTATATCATTTGAATATGGAAGGAGGAAGTTGAAGGAGTTCATTTTAGAGAATCTCATTTCAATAAAGCACAAAGCAGGTAGCCTCATGAGAGAGAGGTGTGGCTGAGTGGGTTGCAAGTATGAGGGATGGGAAAGAGGATATGTTTGGGGAATATGATAGAGAGTGAATAAAAGGATGGCTAATAAGTCTGGTTGAGGTGGTAGCAACAGTGCTAATTGACAAAATTAATATTACTTGACAAGATGTAACTTCCTCCCACAAGTTCTAACAGCTTACGACAGGCAGGCAGGTGGAAAAGCAGATGGTAGGGAGAGGCCAGTGTTGGTTATGGGCCAGATAATGACAGGAAAGCTCAAAACCAAGGGATTCAAGGTATAGTAAAGGCTAGAATAGGCATTCGAAAGACTTTTTCAGAGGGTATCAGTGTCCTTGTGCTTCAAAGTAACCTAAAAATAGTAACAGAATAAAAAAATCAAGAAAAAATGAAAAAGTAAAGGATTGTAATGCTCCTTTCTTCCTATGCATTCCTTCTTTTTTCTGTTATTCATTCAACAAACCCTTGCAAAATGCCCATCCATGTAAAGGCAAGGAGAAAGAAGGTAGTAGGTGTGTCATGTCTGTGAGATCAGGTTCCTTACCCTTGAGAGTCTAAGATAACACGAACCAAAACCAAAACCAACCAACAAACCAACCAACCAAATGACCCAAGAACAATAAGCACTCAGCTCACACTATCCACAAGCAATTGCTTTAAGTGCCTGCCCACATATTAATTAACCAGTTGGTACTTTGACCCTGGGATGTAGGAACAATCATTATGTCTAATTTCACTGATGAGGATATTGAACTGCGGAGAAGTTAAGTGACTTGTCAAGGTCACAGAGCTAGTTGCCAGTAGAGCGGGACTAAACTTAGTGAATCTTGCTCGTCTGTGCCCTTAATGACTATGCTGTGTGAACTAAAAAGATTTTGAAATGTGTTATAAGTAGGATGATTACATATTCCAAACAGTTTGGGACAGATCCACTTGATAGCTATTGTCTCAGTGAAAGTTTTCATTGTATCCCCTTTCAATAGAAAGTTTGGAGGATAAAGTACATGGTTCTCCTTAATTAAAAGAGAAACTAAACAATTGCTGGGCTTTTATTCAAACAATTAATTGTTGGCTTATGTGATGAACACAAAGAACCAGAAGACATTTGAGGAAAATAATGAAATGACTATCTCTTGTCATGATACACAGCCTCATGGCCTGCAAAACCCAGCATCTTTGATCCCCTTGGTAAGATTACAGCTCCTGTCATATTCCTAGTGGCCTCTGTCCCTCTAAGCACTTTAACCCTACTGCTAAAGGAGTTGAAAAAGAAACAGAAAGGTGCATTCTCTGAGCTGCTACCAATTGGACTTCTACATACCCATTCTTTAGGCAGTAATAGAAATTGAACCACAAAATCCTACAGTGAAAATTTGCCCTCCCATCTCTCTCTCTCTCTTTTTTTTAACTTAACATTTTTAATTTATTTTTGAGAGGCAAAGAGAGAGCACAAGCCGGGTAGGACAAACAGAGAAGGAGACACAAACTGGAGCAGGATCCGGGCTCTGAGCTGTCACCACAGAGCCTGATGTGAGGCTTGAACCCACAAACTGTGAGCTTAGCAGACTGAGCCAACTGCGCCACTCAGGCGCCCCTCCCATCTCTCTTTCTTAACTTCTTTTCTTATCTCCATCCCCAAGAGACACTCCACCATTTCCTCCAAGCCAGCCATAATGAACATGTGTCATATGGATATGCAGCCTCAGCTAGAGCTGGTATCACGCTGATGCCAGGCCATTTGCAGTAATGTTGGCTGTTTCGTGGATGTTGGTAATGGCTTCACATTGTGAGCTACATCTCCTTATTGTTTTCAGCCTCCAGTGGGAAGCAAGAAAATTGGTACCAGCCAACGGAGATCTGGTACCCTATGAAAAAATGTGTTCTTGTCATCGCCAAATTAGTCCCCTTGGAAGATTTAGAGATGTACACTCAACTCCCTGTGGACAAAAAATGTATCACTTAGTTTTCTAATGCTCACTGACGACAGGCATTTATACAACATTGTGATTGGCTCTTACTCTAGTAATGCTGTTTAAAATGCTGCAATGTGCAAAAATGATGGTAATGCCTAGGCCAGAGCAAGCAGAGAACCAACTCAGCAAAGTGAACAGAAGACATCCATCCAGGGTTTTCAATATCCTGCTGAGCGACCATTGTTTTGTAAGGCTTTATTATTCTCTGAGGTTTTAATATGCTGGTCCACAGAATTCTCTTATTATTTCTCTGACTGCTTTTTCTATTGTCTCCTCTGTCCATCCTGGGCTCTCTGTTTTTCCTTTCTCTGGACTCACTCGTGCAGTAAATTTTATGCATTCATACTGATTTCAACTACAATTTGGATTACAAAAGATTCCAAATATACATTGGAGCTGCCTGAAGGGCATTTTACTCTTTCTTCTTTCCTTCTTGGTAAGCTCATCCTCTAATATGATTTCAATAATAGCTAACATTTATCACGTGTCAGGCACAAAATTGATGCTTAGAACCCTGCAAGGTAAGTACTGTTATATCTTTGTCTCCCAGAGAAGGAGTTAGTATGTGGCAGAACTGAGATTTGAACCCAGGAAGTCTTGCTTCAACACCTATGCTCTTAGTGACCACACTATGATGCCTTTTCACAGTCAAACACTTGGTTCTCTACCTTGTGACTAGATTATACCAATGGCTTTCTAGTACTCTTTCTGGCCTCAGCAAAACTCAACACCATTTTTTCACAAGAAAAATTTTACTGTGTTCTCTATTGATCAAATTTAAAGTCCTCCAAAATTTTCTACTCATTTCTTTGTCACCCAAGCCCATTCAGAATCGATTCTAGCTAAGGAGATTTGCATGCTATGCAAAATGTTCTTACCATTTCTTTAGGCTATTCCCTCTACCTAAAACACTCTTCTTATCTCCTCTCCGGGAAACCTCTTACCTCCTCTTTTAGAATTTACCTCTTTCAGGGAGGTAAATGTAAGAGTAAATTACATCTAATTAGGGATCCTGTGTTTTAGTTCTTTATATTTCCTACAGAGTCTAGTAATGTTTATCATCCATTGATATGCATTAAAGATGACAATGTACTGACATAACCAACCTAACTAACGATGGAAAGAACTCAAGAACTCAATGGATAGCTGAGAGGCACAACTTTATAATTACTAAAGACCGAAGTGTAGGTCTTCATCTATGGAGAGGCTTCTGTTTAGTTTCTGGGTTGTTTTCTGTTTGTGTTCGCTTCCATTGCTCATTCTTTTCTTGTTCTGCTCTGTGCAGTTGGGAGCTGAACCCCTGTAGGTTGCATTTCTAGGCTCCAAAGTCAACTAGCTACCAGCTAGATTTGACCAAGTGAGAAGAGCTGGAAGGGGAATGGAGTGTGGGAAGGAGGAACTAGGCACATTTCCCCTCCCTCTGCTTTGGGCTGGATTCCAGCAGCAACTGTGTCTCCTTTGTAGCTTCAGCTCTACTCCATAGGCTTGACATGATTTCAGTTCCCATGAGGTTACCCAGGTCCCTGGACTCTGAGAGCATCATCTCTTCCTTTTGTCTCTGCAGGAGGGTAATGGCTTCCTGCTGTTGTTAACTGCCCCACCCCTACTGGTGTCTCAGGTCCCCTATGTAATTCCCTGCATTAAATTCCCTCTTGTAAATACCTGAAGTGCTTTGTTTTCTTGGTTACACATTGAAACAGCAAGAAACCCATTTTTGTTTCTCCATCCTAATAGAATCATGGAAAAATTCTCCTGGTAATCTTAAATTGTTATAGAGCTATGATTAATTTCTGTCCTCTGGTTATTTAGGAGGTGTTAGTTAGCCACATCTAGTAAGTTTATGGAGGAAGAGATGAAAGTGATGTGGTTGTAACAATGGCATTAGGCCTCTAAGATAGTACTGATGTGATATGTTTCAAACTTACAACTCTTCCATTCTTGAGGTTCTCCATTATAAATAAATTTTGATTATACACTAGGAGGGCATAGTTTTGTAAGTAGTAAGATAGAAAAATGAAAGATTTATTTATGATTTCATAGGTAGATGAGATTAGCTCAACCTAAACATTACAAACCTATCACATTATTTTGTTAGTATTTTTTAAGTAGGCTTGGCGCCCAGTGTGGAGCCCAATGCAGGGCTTAAAGTCACAATTCTGAGATCAAGACCTGAGCTGAGATCAAGAGTTAGGTGCTTAACCAACTGAGACACCCAGGCCCCCCTTCAATTGGTATACTTAAAGGGACTTGTTTAAATGTTTATTAACAAGCAAGTGTGTTTACATTGTTATATGAAATGTGATGAACATTTTTTTACCTCAACACAAATTCCCAAGTAAAGCCAGTCCTTAAGATGAGCCATAGGAGTGTCTGGTTGGCTCAGTTGGAAGAGAAAGTGACTCTTGATCTGGGGATTTTGAGTTCTAGCCTCATACTGGGTGTAGAGATTATTTAAATAAATAAATCTTAAAAAAAAAGAGGCATAAATTCACCTTGTGCAAATCCAATTAGAAACATGTGGTGAGCAAACAGGACAGGTGTAATCTATGTTTGAGGCATTCTTATTCAGCCATTTACCCATAGCATCCACCTGCCCTATTCCCAACTCTTTTCTCAACTATGTCATCTTGAGAGATCCTTGGGAGTTTCTTTAGATAAGGCTTTGAAGTTCCTGTCTGGATACAACTTCTTTGATATGGAGGAGAGGAAAAAATTAATTTAACTATTTGATGACATGGAGAGTAAGACCTTCCCAGGAACCAAGAGTCCCAGCTACAGCAGAATTTAAGCTATGATCTTGAGCTGAACTCCAAGCCATTATAAAGGATTTTCAAGACCCTAAGAAGGATCAAACTAAATATAGAGAAGAATTTAGGATTCTTCTTGGAGTTTATGACCCTGGGCTCCCTGATTTGTACCAATTTGTTCACATGGTGTTAAGTCCAGGAGATGCCCAAAGGTGGCTCCATGCAGCAGACTCCTCTAAAGGAGGAAAAGAGGAAAGACTCCTCTAAAGACTTTGAGGACACCATCACACATGCCTCAAAAGATGAAAAAAAAGAGAAAGAAAATTAGGTTAATTGCTACATGAAGCCATATGAGTGTTTTTCCTGTGAATATTGATTGAGTTATAATACAATCTTGTAAACACAAAAGGGATGAATCAGTTGCAGACTTTCAAATCTGTTTAGAAGAAATATTTAGACAGCATTCTGGTCTCAGGGACTCTGAAGCTAATATTGCCTTGTCTGCTCATTTTGTTAATGGGCTTTGCTCTGAGCTTAATGATTTATTAAAGAAGCATAAATTAGAATGGGAGATCACTCCCCTTTCTGAGCTCCAACATCTTGATGAGTATTTTGAAAGAATTTTTCAATGGTGGAAGTCATCAAGCAAATAAGCTCATGATCCTACACTTACAGCAACTATAGGGGCCTCAACAAATCTTAGAACTAATTTTTCCCCTGTTGACAAAGATACCTGTTGATACTGCAAACAGAAGGGACATTGGAAAAGGGACTGTCCCTTCAAACAACCTAGTTATCCATCTAGAGGGAACATTCAACCATCAGGGCTTGGAGGAATTGCCTAGTAAGCTACTCCTAGTAATTCCTATAAATCATCAGGGTAAAATAAAACTTAAAATAAATGGAGAAATCTGTATTGTGCTAGTGTGACTTTAAACTCCATCATGATACATCAAGAACTTCCTTAGAGTAATTAAAATGTTTTGGTGGTGGCTGTGTCCAATCAAAATCAAAGGGTTCCTTTATCAGAACTGACACTGTTAACCTTGGTCCCTTCTCTGAAAACCTTGTCTATTATGGGAAACTGCTCCTATAAATCTCCTAGGAAGAGGTCTACTTTCCAGATTAGGAGGCCAAATAAATTTTGCCTCAGGAGAAACAACATTGGAATTTCCAGACTCAAAAGACCCTGAAACATAATGTGCTCTCCAGGCCCAAACTGAGGACATAAACATTGTATACCTCTCCACACTCCCTAACATTCTATGGTCCTCTTCTTTCACAGATATGGGAACAATTAAGAGTGTGGAACTATTAAAATTTTGATCAGGAAAATAGTGTGGAGATTCCTCAAAAAATTAAAAATAGAGGGGCACCTGGTAGCTCAGTTGGCTGAGTGTCTGACTCTTAATCTCAGCTTAGTTCTTGATCTCAGGGTTATGAGTTCAACTACTGCATTGGGCTCTGGCTGGGTGTGAAGCCTACTTAAAACAAAACTAAAAATTGAAATACCATATGATCCAGCAATTCCACTACTGGGTGTTTACCCAAAGAAAACAAAAACACTAATTTGAAAAGATACATGCACCCCTATGTTTACTATAGCGTATATGCACCCCTATGTTATTGCATTATTTACAATAACCAAGATGTGAAAGCAACCCAGTGTCTATCAATAGGTGAATGGGTAAAAAAGATGTGACATATATATAATGGAAAATTAGTCATAAAAAAGAATGAGATTTTGACATCTGCAACAACATGGATAAACCTAGAAGGTATTATGCTATGTGAAATAATTCAGACAAAGCCGAATACCATACGATTTAAATTACATGTGGAATCTAAAAAACAAAACAAATGAACAAACAAACAAAAAGCAGAAACTGACCCATAAATACAGAGAACAAACTGATGGCTGTAGACCTGAAACTAATATAACATCGTACACTTCAATTTAAAAAAAAAAAAAGAAGAAAAGAAAAAGAAAGGATGATAAATTAGAAACAACTAAGAGATTACTTAAACATATTTGGTACAAACATAACAAAATTCAGATTCATCCTTCTAAACTGCTTCCAAAATTGCCCCAACATCTTTAAAACCTGGAGTCATACAAGGGCTTACCCCCATTTTAGAAGATTCAATACATTAGGAACTAATTATCTCTTGTATCAGTCCTTGCAACTATCTACCCATGAAAAAAAAGCCCCATGGCTGAGGGTGTAGATTTGTATGAGATCTTAGGGCTACAAATACAACTGTATTCCAAGGTTTCCTGTGGTACCCGACCCAAACACTCTGCTGTCAAATATTCCCACTCATCTAAATGGTTTACAGTTGTAACTCTATGTTTTGCTTTCTTTAGCATCCCAGTAGATAAGGAAAGTTAGTATTTGTTAGCTTTCTCTTGGAAAAATCAACAGTATACTTGGATAGTATATTCACTCAAGGATTTACTGAGGCCCCTTCATATTTCTCACAAGTGTGACATCAGGAATTAAGTACACTACAACTTTCCAGAAACTCTAGCTTGATTCAGTATGTAGATGGCTTACTTCTTTGCTCCTCAACCAGAGAGAACTCAGGAACTAACTCAAAATATCTATCGCAACAGCTAGCTTCTAAAAGCCACCAGTCCCCTACAGATAAACTTCAGTTTTTACAACAAAAAGTACATTACCTTGATTATGATTTATCAGCAAAAGGAATAATTCTGTCTCTGGAAAGAATAAGTTCCATCCAAAACTACCCAAGACCTAAGGCTAAAGGACAACTTAGAGGACTCTTTGGACTTGCAAGATATTGCCAATCTTGAGTCCCTAATTTTTCCTTATGGCCTCTTCACTCCAAGAACTGACTGGAAGGAACATTTAGGAACCTGTTCCTTGGGAAACAAATTATGAGGAAGCCTTTACTGAAATCAAACAAGCCTTACAAGATCCTTCTGTATTGGGGATTCCTGACTATAACAAGCTTTTTATACTGTTCATGAATGTAACAGACTTTGGGAGTCCTTACACAAGAACATGGAGGAAAAATAGACCATAGTTTGTTATGGTCTTACAATGCCCTGGTATCCAGGGCATAATCACATTGTTTAAAGGTAGTTGCTGCAGCTGCTAAAATTGTAGAATCCTCTTTAGAACTTGTTCAAGGAAGTGTATTAAGTCTTCAAATTTCTCATGCTGTAGAAAGTTTGCTAAACACTGAATGCACTGAGAAATTATTTTTTTTAAATTTCTTTTAATGCTTATTTATTTTTGAGAGGAGAGAGACACACAGAACACAAGCGGGGGAGGGGCAGAGAGAGAGGGAGACACAGAATCTGAACCAGGCTCCAGGCTCTGAGCTGTCTGCACAGAGCTAGACACAGAGCTTGAAAACAGACTGTGAGATCATGACCTGAGCTGAAGTCAGATGCTTAACTGACTGACCCACCCAGGCACCCCAGAAATTCTTAATTAGTAGACTAACATCACATTCTACTCCTGTCTCCCTCAAAGCTATACATTCTTTGATGCAACTCCTTAAACCCTGGTACCTTCTACCTTTCCCTGACAAAGGAGAAGCACATAACTGTGTAGACTCGGTCTGTCAAAATCTGACTCCTAGATTAGATTTATAAGAAATTCTAAATTAGCCAATCTAGACTTAGTACTCTATGTTGATGGCTCTTATGCCAAAGATTCTGAAGGGAAATATCAAACTGGGTATGCTCTAACTACTCAGTATGAATTATTAGAAAGAAGAGATCTTTCTCAACTTAACTCAGCCCAACCTGCAGAATTATTTGCACTCACTCAACCTTGTGAACTAGCAAAAGGAAAAACTGCAAATATCTACACAGATAGCAGGTATATTTTTGGAGTGGTCTATGCCTTTGGTACACTTGAGAAACAGAGAATATTTTGAATATCAAATGGCATGCTCATAAAAAATGGACCTCAGGTTGCTTATCTTCTTTCTGCTGTTATTATTTTCACAAATAGCTATTAGCAAAATTGAGGCTCATACCCACCGATCAGACTCTGAATATCAAGGAAATGCTATGGCTGAGGTTCATGCTAAGGCTGTTACTCAAGAAATTCCTAATGTACCAAAACTCTGTACTTTTTTTTCCTTCAATATATGAAGTTTATTGTCAAACTGGTTTCCATACAACACCCAGCGCTCATCCCAAAAGGTGCCCTCCTCAATACCCATCACCCACCCTCCCCTCCCTCCCACCCCCCATCAACCCTCAGTTTGTTCTCAGTTTTTAAGAGACTCTTATGCTTTGGCTCTCTCCCAATCTAACCTCTTTTTTTTTCCTTCCCCTCCCCCATTGGTTTCTGTTGAATTTCTCAGGATCCACATAAGAAAACTCTGTACTTTAAATGAACTTTGTAAGACAGATCCAAATCTGGTTACTTAGGACAATTTGTGTAACATACAAAAATTGTGTGCAATACTGAAAAACAAAAATGGCACCAAGAAGGATGTAAATTTAACACCAACAGCAAAAGACTCTGAGAAAGTCAGAACAGCTGTCTGGGGCTTCCTGAATCTCTAAAATTGCCACTCTTGTGAGCACTTCACATGACTACCTATCATGGATTTGAGAAAATCATCCAAATTATGAAAAAAATATTGGTGGAACGATTGTTCTAAATTGTCATAAAAGATTTATAATCAGAGTTTAAGCTGTAAATAACCCAGGTAAAATTACTGAACTAGTCCAGGGGTTGCTACACCACTATCCAGACTGTTTGAACATTTACAATTGGACTTAATTCAATTGCCTCTTTCTATGGGTTATTAATATGTATTTGTAATGATATATCTGTTTCTAGATGGGTAGAAATTTTCCCCTGTTGTAAAGCTGAGCTTGCTTTGGCAAAGAAATTATCAGAAAATGTTTTCTCACTATGAGGAGTTCCAAATGAAATTTCAAGTAATCAAGGGGCTAACTTTTCTGGACAGGTTATAAAACAATTAAACAAGGTTATTCAAACATTGTGGCACTGTTATTGTTCCTATCATCCTCAGTCTCAGGGAAAGTTGAATATACCAATGGTACTCTGAAATTGAAATTGGCAAAACTGACTGAAACCACAAGATTACCATGGCCTAATGTGTTACCCTTAGCTCTTGTGACTTTATGGTCAACACCTTTTGGGAAGCATAAATTGATACCTTATGAAATCATCATGGGTGGCTCATGCCCTTAAAGATAGAAGCCCAAGCACATTTTGCCCTTGTAAATTCTGATATGACCAAATACTGTAAACCACTAATACAATATTCAAAAACTTACTTTCAATAGCTCAATGTACCCCATATATTGGAACCTGGAGACTGGGTATTCTGGGAGGAACATCAGGGAAAAACAGCACTTGACTCTTGATGGAAAGGGCTATAATAGGTTCTTTTCACTTCTTACACAGCAGCTAAATTACAGGGTATTGAACCTTGGATCCATGTTTCTCATTTAAAGAGAGCTCCCACCGACTCTTGGACTTGTCAACCTGCAACTGACTTAAAATTAAAGATTTCCAGGAAAAAGTCTTTCCCTACAGCAGATGACAGCATGATATGGACTTTTGCCCAAGATCACTGAAAAGATTTGCAGAATTCATCATTTATTTTCAAGATTTAATTTTATAACAATTGTTGTGTTATTACTATCTTGCAAACTAACTCAAAATGTTAAAATTTCTGGTTTTCTTTATGTTGGGAATTTTCTTTTTCTAGACTGAACATTCGCTAAGGTCCACCATCAAACAAATACCTTCTTTTACTAGTAAAAGTGATTTTTGGTTATTCAGCCATTTAAATGCACAGGAAGACACCCAATTAATATTATAATCATCTCCTGTACATGCCTGGAAGGACTAATTCAGGAAAACAGCTTTATGGAAAGGTCTGGTATTTTTCCCTTGGCCACTCAACTAATACTTATGGCCAATTAATATGGAATTGGGAAGAAGCCTTAGAGGCTAAGGGCTGGCTATAACCACTGTAAACTTCATGGCTGGTAACTTGTCACTATGTATAGAAAACCTTAATGGTATTAGATCTTCATGTGGGGCAGTGTTTCCGACTCACTCTTCATTTTTTTAAAATGTTGTCATTTTTTGACAGCGAGAGAAAGAAAGAGAGAGAGAGAGAGAGAGAGAGAGAGAGAGAGTGTGTGTGTGTGTGTGTGTGAGCGAGCAGGGGAGGGGCAGAGAGAGAGGGAGACACAGAATCCGAAGCAGGTTCCAGGCTCTGAGTTGCCAGCACAGAGCCCGATGCAGGCTTGAACTCACACACTGTGAGATCATGACCTGAGCCAAAGTCAAATGCTTTGCCAAGACACCCAGGCATCCCTACTCACTCTATATTTGATTTAGATGAAGAAGAGTGGACTTCTATATATATTGATGCAGATTTAAAATTAGATAATGACAATGATACCCTTAATTATATCATGAAAGAAATGCCTAAACCTGTACACTGGTTCAATGAAAAATAAGTAGGTAAGTGCAATGCTTCCATAATCCCATAATGTAAAGTAAATAACAGTTTCACTTATTTGATAGACCAATATTCAGGGCACCACTAGAAAAGAAATCAATCATTTATCAACCATGATATAGTACATATAGACTGCTAAACCAAATTCATAAGAATGTTTTTTGTTCCTATCCAAATGTAAACCAAATTTCTATCCAGATTTAAACCACAGTCATTCAAGATGGGAATGTGCTGATGCCTATATGGCAAAGAAAAACCATAATATCCACATTGCTCCTAATTGGTGCATCATGGGATCTACCCTAACTCTCTCTCTTTTTTAATTCACAATGTTTTGTATTCAACCAAAATTACTGCTCCAAAAATAAAACAGATGAGGTGAGCATTGCATAATCCATAGAATTGTTGAATCACCAGGCTGTACACCTGACCTAACTCTCCCTCTTAATCCTACTGGGTTATTCATCCTCTATGGTAATAAAATATACAAAGGTTCCCCCCCACCCCGCCCCAAATGGTCTGGATACTGTGGTTTAGGATAATCTTGTACCCCAAAGGACTAAATATGACTCCTTGAGTGCTAGCCAAATTTTAAATTTAAAATAATTTATACATAAAGTAACTTGAGCTTCCCGTGAGTTTCCAAATCCTATTGTTCAAAAAGCCCTAGTTTCGTATGTTTGTAAGAATGTTTTTTCCTCAATTGGGAGTTAATGAATTAGAAAAATCACTTATTAATATTTCTGTGACTACTGAGAAAAGCTTTAAAGATACCCTAAATGTTCTTCAAGCAGTACAAACTGAAAGGGTTTATTTTCAGTGGTACTTCAAAATAGGATGGACCACTCAAAAACGAGGTGCATGTGCTATAATTAGGGAAAAAAATGTTAAAAAAATTTTTTTTAATGTTTATTTTTAATTATTTAATGTTAATAAACATTATTTAATGTTTATTTTTAAGAGAGAGAGAGAGGAGAGAGAGAGAGAGAGAGACATAGCGCAAGCAGGGGAGGGGCAGAAAGAGAGGGAGATACAGAATCTGAAGCAGGCTCCAGGCTCTGAGCTATCAGCATAGAGCCTGACACGGAACTTGAACTCACAGACTGTGAGATCATGATCTGAGCTGAAGTCAGATGCTTAACTGACTGAGCCACCCAGGCACCCCTGCTCACTCTGTATCTAACTCAGAGGAAGTAGCATACACTTCTATATATATCTTGACACAGAATTTAAAATTAGGTAATGACAATGATACCCTTATAATTATTATCTTCAAGGAAATGCCTAAACCTGTACACTGGTTCAATGAAAAATAAGTACGTAAGTGCAATGCTTCCATAATCCCATAATGTAAAGTAAATAACAGTTTCACTTATTGGAAAGACCAATATTCAGGGCACCACTGGAAAAGAAATCAATCATTTATCAACCATAATATGGTATAGGCACCCCCAAAAAATGTTGTTTTAATGTTGACAAGTCAGAAATTGTTAGCCCAAATCCAGAGGAATGGAAAGACCAGATAAAAATTTTTTATCAAATAAGTGACATTTCTTTCATAGACCTCTTTAGTTGGTTAAACCTTGACTCCTGGGAATCTCTGCTCTGGGGAATTTTTCAATCCTATTGTTCTTCTCAGTCATGACATTAACCTAGTGAGGTGTATACTTTCGAGCGTTTTAAATACCTGTTGGCAGCCAGTTGCATGCCAACTGGTATCTAAAAGGATCGGGCAACTGGAAGAAATCAACAATAAATACATAAATGATGAAGACTTCAAGACCCTCCAGGCTGGCAACTCTTCTAATGGAAACAGAATATGTGATTCTTAGACCTGACTGTATCAACAGTGGTAACTGAGGATAATGCTACTGCGCTCAGAGAGCATGACCAAAAGGGGAGAATTGTTAAAATTAAATACAGGGACCAGACCTGAAAATACCCTGAGCAGACAAAACCAGTTAGTTAGACAAGCAAAGCTTAATTTAATTTATTTTGCAAAACAAGTGAGGTTAATCTGACCTGGGTCACTTCTTGCTTATGCCACTGAAAATCCTAAGTGAAATATAAAAAGTTCTTCACAAGTGATATGAAGTAACCACTAACCAATTCCCTTTAAGAAAATTCTAATATTGTAACCTATCACTGTAAAGCATAAACACTCACTGCCTTGTACTATACAAGTTGTTCTATAACAATATACCTCTCAGCATAATTCCATGTTTTGGTTTGAGTGCTCCTGGTTTATCAACTATATTTTTGATGTGTGTACAATAAACTTTTACTAATTACTACTTAAGTGATTCATTGGTTTTACTTCTGTCTTTTTTAATGTTTATTTATTTTTGATACAGAGAGAGAGAGAGAGAGAGAGAGAGAGAGAGTGTGTGTGTGTGTGTGTGTGAGAGAGAGAGAGAGAGAGAGAGAGAGACAGACAGACAGACAGACAGAGAGAGAGAGGGGCAGAGAGAAATGGAGACACAGAATCCAAAGCAGGCTCCCCCAGCAGGCAGGGGTCGAACCCATGAACCACAAGATCATGACCTGAGCTAAAGTCAGACACTAAACTGACTGAGCCACCCAGATGCCTCTTACTTCTGTTTTTTGTTTGTTTTGTTTTGTTTTTAATGATCTTCTGGCAGTAAAATGCTGCATCTTATGGTGGTCCTCAAACTTTTGTGTTTCACATCCCATCAATCATTGAACTCTGAAGCCAGTTTCCTTCCCACTCTGGTCCCTTCACCCTCCAACCAAAGACTGGTAGGAGTAAGCAAGAAAGTTTCTTTTCCAATCATAACAGTTAAATGTTATGGGCATTCCATTGCCATTTTATAATTTATGTTTTTAATTTTTTTCTAGGACAGAAGACATTTTAGGGAGTATATTTTATCTTGAATCCATAAGTGTTCTAAAAATCTTGCAATCCACTTAACCTATTTTGTTTTCCTGCTGGTGGAGAATCCTCCTAGCATCTTGCTCCACACTCCTCTTTAATACTCAATGTCATGGGCCTTACTTAACTTGAGGCACCTTGTCCTCTTCTAGTTCAGGTATAGCTCAAGCATGCAAAGTGAAAAGGAGAATCACATGCACCCTGGAACTAATAAAAGCAATCGCACAGTTGACTGTAAACACCAAGGGCTGAGGATGCATGAAGTAATCAAATAGCCTCCCCTTTGGGACAGCTGGAGGAAGAAGCGGTCAAGACTCTTCAGGGCAAAAAGCAGTCTGCAAACCTAGGTCACGAACATTTTGTTCGCACTGGCTTGTTAGGGGGGAGAATTCTGGCACCGTGACTGGCCACTGATGGTTGCACAGCAGCTAATGACTAAGGAACAGAGGACAGAAGTTCTGGGTTATCCTAAGTTTTGCAACTTCCTTAACTTCTCTGCACCCCAGTTTCTTCAAATGCGAAAGCAGAAACAATGGCATTGCACGGTTGATGTGAGGATTGTGTATGGATGTTCGAAACTGAACTCTGGAAAAAAATTCAAGAAGTAGTATAGAAGGGTCAGAATAGCAGGGAATAGTCAGCTGACCATTGCTACTCTGGCAGTTAAGACCAGGTTTTCCACTGTGAGAGATTCCAGAAGTTCAAATATATATTTAATATGTATTATGTTATATTATCATGTATTATTACAAAACAATATATTGTTTTGTATTATATTTTTCATATGTATTTATATACATAGATATTTAGACATATATACTACAATAAAATATAAATATTTTGGGGGGACTTCACTGAAGAAGAAGAGATCAAAGGCTTGGAAAGAAGGATAAGTAAGGATATGCCATCTAAGTGAATCAAATTATTCAAAAATCCTTTTAGAAAGGCCAAAGCAGGAGGTGAGGAAAAGTAATATTTATTTCTCTCTTTAGGGGAGATAAAAATCCTTACTTAGTTTTCTGAGGTCCAGAGGATCCTTCCATTGGCTTCTCCACAGCCCTGGCTCTCATTCCCCAAAGCAGTAAGAACAGAGTTCTCAGCCTCTACATTGATGATTTATCCCGGTCACAGAGGGGACACTCGGCTAACTGAGGTTAACAGCTTTCTCGGTTTCATTTCAAAAAGACATTAGCATGGAGGCTCTATGAAATGCTGATACGCCAAATACTGATTCATTTACCTGCAGAGTTCGCTATAAGGCAGGGACCTATTTGACAGGCAGGGATGAGCTCCCAGCCTTTTCCTAAAGGGCAATCCCATAATTCATCTCCCAGTGCTAAATTACACCTGACACCTCACTGAAGACTTCAGGTGCACTCACCCAACTGCAATAAGCCTAATGTGGAAGAAGAAGGTTGGGAATGACAAAGATATTCTTTCTGAAAATAATGTAACTAATTTATTATATATATCTGTAATATACATTTCCAGGCAGAGTTGGGTTAAGGGTAGGAATTGAGTAGATGTAGGGGTGTGATAGCCATATACACAGCAGTACAGGATGGCCCAGGTCAGGTCTTTACCCGGGCCACAGTCTTATGCATGGGGACTTCCATGTTGTGCATTACTACCTGAGGAACATGCCGCTTGACATGCCCTTATGATTGACCTATTCACCAAATGAATGCCAAGCTTTCTATAATCTGGGCTTTCCATATTCTATTCTCATTCCAAATTTACCAGAAAGCAGGTTGTCCAGAAGCTGCAGAGAGGTAGGCTCTATTACTCCTCAATGAAGCTTTTTGTAGAGAGGCTGGACAATGTATAGAAGCAGAACATCTGTCTCCTACCCTTCAGCAAAGGGTGTCTCAGTAGCCAAGTTCTTTAGCATGGTGGTTACCTTGTCAGACAGGGCTATAGAGGCCACAGGGGTGGTTTGGTAGAAGGGAAATAAAAACAGCTTGACAAGTTCATTCATAGTCTAGCTTCCTCATGATTCTATCCAGGACTTCTCTTCCACTTTTAGTATGTGCTGGAGGTCTTGGGCCATTTTACTTCATGCTATGTGAAGAAAATAAGCAAGCACATGAGCCTGGTCAAAGCTCAGGGGACCTTTGGAGGAGTGAGACTAGATGTTTTCTGTCTAACTCCGGAAGTTATGTGCTAGATGTTGGGGACACTGCAGTGAATGGTCAGACACAGGGTCTTCTCTCATGGAGTTTTCAGTCTAATTTGGATACCTGAGCTTAAGAGGAAGAATTAAGTTGACTAAGAAGAAGAATTAAGGTGTGCATAGCCAGACAGTGCCCATCCTTATTAGGTGTTTGATAACTGTTTGCTAAGTGAAGAAATTACAAATGGGGTGAAAAGAAAAGAAAAGGAGATAAACATTATTAAGTGCATTTCACGTCCCAGATTCCATACTAGATCACTTTCTGAAATATTTCTTTAATTTATACATTTATTTTGAGAGAAAGAGTAAGAGAGGAGGGACAGAGAGAGAGGGAGAGACAGAATCCCAAGCAGACTCCATGGTATCAGCGTGGAGACTGATGCAGGGCTAGAACTCATGAACATGAGATCATGACCTGAGCTGAAGTCAGACTCTTAACCACTGAGCCACCTAGGTGCCCCATGCTACATCACTTTCATCACACTAGCTGATTCATCACAAGATGAACAATCAAAGTCAAGGTCAGACCCTGGTATATGTTTCTGAGAGAGTGTCTTTCATGGCACAAACATGGGAAACTGTGGTTTTAGTAGAAAGACTGCAAGACAAGTTGTCCATAAAATTGGAGCTTTAGTACTCACTCTGTTGTTTGTTAATGGCATAACCTTAGACAAGTCATTTATCCTCTCTGAGCCTTAGTTTCCACATCAATAAATCAGGGATGATAATACCTATCTCCTAGGATGGCCAAGAGGATTTAATGAAATGGTTAATGTAAACGGCTTTTAATTATAATTAAGACCCTGCTCTCTGTAAAACAAATATCAAATTTTATTCAGTTCACTTTTTAAGAGTTCATTCTGCTTCTAAACAATGACATTTTAAATGGTTTTAACAGTTCCAACAACAACATCAGAAACAATAGTAAGGTTGTCCTGGCAGTTATCAAAATGGTACTTGGGGACATTTGTATCAGGAAAACTCTTATAAAAAGATGAAGTTTCTTCAAGGTGATTATTTTCTCTGTACTTATCAAATATTTGGGAAAATTACTGATACCCCAATATTAATGCATGTAAGTCTATATAATTAAGTTTTTTCTTTATAAATCTATCTCTTTTGCTCCTTCAGAATTCCTGAGAATTCTTTAGAAGAATTAAAATTTGGAGAAGACAGGAGAATAGATTTCAGACTCTCACTGAATAAAGGACTATTCTATTTAATGATAGTAAGTGCACTTTCCCCAATCAGCATTTTAACTATTATTTTCCCAGCAATCCTTTGCTCTTCTTTTAGTCAGGAAAAGAGGTTAAGTATCACCCCTGTTTAACTTTACTCTCTACTTTTATTTTTAACTATTTTTTGTTCTCTAATTGTGTCTTGGTTTGTGACACTTCTTATGTTGAAATCTGTGAATTCTATAATTTCCTTCCCCTTCTTGAGATCATTAGTGAGGTGGTTCTATTATACCAAAGTGGGAATCAGTCCTCAGGGATGCACTGGACAGTCTCCCACCTAAATGTGAGGGATCACCATTTGTCATTACTCCTTGTTTATGGTCCTTCAGCCAATTTTCAATCTATGTGACCATGCACATATTCTACCCAATTTGAATTAATTTTGTAAGTGGAAATTCATGGAGCAGTGTATCAAATGCTTTAGTAAAATCCATATATATTACCTCTAGTGCATTCCCTTCATCCATTAATCTGGTAATGCGATTTAAAAGAGTGATCACATTTGTCTGGAATGATTTGTCCTTTATCCATCCCTAAAGCTGCCTCCTGCTCTTGGCTCCATTATCCCCTACATCCGTTCAGTTTTTCTCTCTGCACATTTGAGTCATTATATTATTAGGCACAGAGGTTACATTTTAATAGTTGATAATTACTGAGAACACCTTTTTTTTTTCTGTTTCGAAAATACTTTCAATTTTCAAATCTTTAAAATATGGATCACTGAAAATAATATCTATTGATTGTTAAATTCCGAAGCAAATTGCCTTATGCAATCTCTTTATTTCAAGCTATGATTCTGTTAACAATTAATTTGCCTAGGTCCTTCTTTTTTTTTTAAAAGTAAGTTATTTTTATAAAGTATAGTATATTATTTAAGCTCTCTTTCCTGTTCTCCTTATTTGAATTGCTTTTCCAGAATCATATTTTCATTTCTTCCTGGGAAAGATGTCTACTGTGTTGCATAAGGTAAGGGTGATTATAAATATCAGATTCTTGCTGTAACTCTAATGTCATCATACCAGCTATGAATGTCTATATTTATTTGCAAAATAAGTCTTAGCATATGTTTTCCTATATGTATTGAGAGCAGTTTGCCTGCCTGGTAAACATATTCCTCACCTTATTTTGATTTATGTAGAATTTTCTTCTGAAGAAGTTAAGGGTTATATGGCAAATCAGTAAATTTGGGGCAACAGTTGACTAAAAATAAAATATGTTTCAAAAGAGTAAGAAGAGTAGGAATGAGAGTGATAATAGTCAAAGAGAAGAATGATAAAATCAGGAGAAGCAGGTATGTAACAAGTAGAAAAGCATGCAATAAGCAAAGGACCTTTAGAAACGTAGCAACAAGAATATCAATTAAGACTATGGAGGGACTTCCTTTCAAAAGGTGAGGAGGCTCAAATATGGATTGATGCTTTGAGATCAATTCTTTGGCACATAGCTCCAATGCAAGCTACTTCTCCCTATCTATCATCAGTCATTATCCAATGTTGCTTTTTTCCTCCACCAACATTCTGTTTGGGAATGGAGAATTCAGCACTTCTTTTTCAACTTTCTGCTTCAGTGGATGAAGGTAAGGGAATACTGAAACAAGGTTAGGTTCACAGGATATTTAAGCATCTCCTCCGTGGACACTCACCACTGACCCTGATAAGATACCACTTGTAGGATACATGCAGTGCACAGGGATCAGTGTCTTATTAACTGATGGGGTGAAATGAGCTTTACCCAAGACAAGAAATTATGACTTTATATTAAATAAGATTCAATTTTATAATCTAAATTTGTGGTTGACTAGTGTATTTCAATAAGATATTCTATAGAGGTGTATTGAAAGCCATTGAACTACTAATCAATGACTTAGGTTCAACATGCACTCAAGCAAAAGACTATTGAATGGAAGACTAGACAATAAAAATGGCTATAAATTGTCTTCCAATTTTATCTTCATTTTGATGTCTATTCTCTTCCTCCTGTAATAAACAAGTCCATTGTAGATCAAAATCAACTTGTACCCAAGAAATATGCAGCCTCACACTGATATGTGAATATCCATTCATTTGGTTAGAAATAGAAAGTATTTATTACTGGGAAGCAAGAGTTGCATATGAAATTATGTCAATATGCATGAATAAATTCTGATTTTATGTGACATTAATATTAAGAAGTTGCGGGCATGTCTCAAAGTGTACCTTCCTATGTATAAGCGTCTATGCTTATACTACACAAAGCATTTGTATTGAGAACTTAAGAGGCTTTTATTACTCATGCTCTATTTTTCAAGGAAATTTTCATAATCATTTCAAATACGTAGAGTTTTAGGGAGAATTTACACATTTGTATATGTGCCTTAAAATAAAAACCATTTTCCCTGGTTCTTTAAATTTGACTGAGAAAGCCCTAAAGTCTCAGTTTGTGAAGAAAGCCCTCTATCTCCATGTCCATTCTGACTTTCCCTTTTCTGGACTAACAAAAACCTAAAAACTGGGTCTGAAACTGGGGTATTTTCATTATTATATACTTAATACAGGATTATTATTTTTAGGAAGCTATTACTTAAGAGTTGCACTAAGAGGGAAGTAGAACAGGGTCCCTGTGGCCATCTTTACTGCCTGGCATATGAAGGTGTCATGATGGAAAATGTGACTCAAGCAAACATTCAACCTACTAACTTTAATTTTTTATTAATTTTAATTTTCTGTGATGTATAGCTTCCTTGTCTTTGAATTTTCCTTCCTCCTCCTTTTTAATATCTAGTGCACTTCTGTTATGTGCCAGACATTGTGGTAGGTGGTGGTAATAAGCCATGAGCCATGCCCTCAAGAATGTGCACTCTTTAAGAGGGAGAGACAAGTAAATTGATATGAATCCTGTGGAGTGCTAAGTGTTAGAGAGGTGAGGGTGCTCTTGAAGCACAGAAAAGTGGCAGTTTATTCCTCCTAGGAGAAGGCTGGTGAAATTCCTTAGAAGAAATGATGCTTAAGTAGAGTTTTGAAAAATGAGTAGGAAGTATCTAAAGTAGGGTTTTTTAACCTGGCATCCATGGATTCCTAATAAATCTATGGATAGAGTTCCGTGGGTCCGTAAACTTGGATGGGACCAAAAAAAAAAGCACCTTTACTTTCACTAATATTGAACCACATTTAGCATTTCCTTCAATTATAACTGCAGGAAACAAACCACAGTAATATTAATGGTCCCAGTGACAATGTCACCAACAAAAATCCTAGCTGTTTTCATATCACATCCATACCATATATTTTAGGCAATTTCAAAACATCCCTAATGTTCACTACTCCTTAAAATTATAGCACTGGACCTTATTCATCCAAAAATTACAGTTACAGTTCTACTCCTGGACTATATCAACATTTTAATAAAAATTACACATATGGTCATAATAGAAATTAATTTTAATAATTTCAATGATTTTAATCTTTTGATAACTCAATCTCAATATAAATTGGTTTCTCATGGATTCTATGTATTTTATTTCAGACATTTAAAAGTATTACTCTGAGAAGAGGTCCATAGGCTTCAGGGCTATGGCAGTCTAGAAATAGGGTCCATGACACAGAAAAAGTTAAGAACGCCTGAATTAGTAAGAAGACTGGGGAAAGGACAGTGGTTCTTTCAGGAAAACAAAAAGTTTATGTTTGACTTTGAGCACTTTATCTTGATGTTTCAAATTATACATACTATTTATTTATTAAAAAATGTTTATTTATTTATTTATTTTGATAGAGAGAGCACAAGCGAGTGCACAAGTGGGAGGGGGCAGAGAGAGGGAGAGAATACCATGCAGGCTCTGCACTGTCAGCAAAGAGTTCGATGTGGGGCTTGAACCCATGAATCATGAGATCATGATCTGAGCCCAAATAAAGAGATGCTTAACCAACTGAGACACTCAGATGCCCTATACATGTTTCTTTACAAGCAAATGTTGCTGGTATGAAGACTAAATATGTGCGTGTCAGTTCTGTGAAATGCAGTGAGTAATATATACTCACTATGTTTTCATAGGGACGTGTTCCTGGGGAACAAAACTATTGATTAGGCATATAAATAACTCACAAAATTTCTAAGTCTAACAAGGATGGTCTGTCATGGCGTTAGACTCTGTAGCCAGTTGTGGGTGATAAAGGCCAAAGAAAGATGCCCGAAATACTTACTCCCTTTTCCTGCATGAGCAGAATGCTAACGATCATTTAATATCAATCAACATTTGTCTTACCTGCATTTCAATGGTTGGATATGTGCTGGAAGTACAGAATATGCTAAAATTTTATCAAATATTAATGGAAGCATCTCATAACGTAGGAGAGAATACCTGACCAGGGATCCATAGCCTGATCCATATGACCAGGTCATAGCCCCAAGTCTGATACTAATATGTGTGTCACCTTGTGCTTGTTTATTATTGGTAAAATAGAGGCAATGACTCTCGCTTTAACTTATCTCATAAGTTTGCTCTTAGGATCAAATATGTCATTATATTTTATGTTATGAATGTAGAAATAACAGTGAAATGTTTTATCCTTGCATTAAAATTTTTTGAATATAGAATCTTTTAGACAAATGGGATTGAAAAATATATCTGTATGTGTAAAATATAAAAGGCAGATGTAGCATATGACATATATCTGTAACATAGGAGTTAAATTCTTACAAGACTGAAAACATTGAACTTGCTATCCTAAGCCACTGGATTATTCCATAGTATCATTTCCCTATGGCTGGTAACAGGCTTTCAAATATGACCTGTAGGAACTGTAGTGCAAGACAGCAATGAATTTATGTATGCGCTATTTAGATTTAGTGGCACTAAGATCACAAGAAAACACATTTAATTAGTGGAGTGCATTCAATTCTAAGATTTAGATCACTTTCTCCAAATAAGCTTGTTCTTCATAGGAATCATGTAAGCACATGTTGACAAATATTGCAAACAATGGGAGAAAGACACCTATCTCAGGACTTTTCTTCCTAAAAAAATTCTATTCTCATTTATTATGCTTTTCATTAAAACTAGCAAAGGATGTAAGTACTGGCCTGGGTCTTCTATTCTTTAAGTCAACGTTGAAAGTTTATTTCTGCAGTAAAATACACCTTTCACATTCTGAGTGTCGCCATATAAATCAAACAAAGAGAATTGCATTCCAATTCTCTCCATTACCACAGAAGCATACAAGTTACCAACCAGAACATTCTTCCATTTTTAGCTTGAAGTATTTTTCAAACTCAAGTATGCTTAGAAGCATTCTTAAGTCAAGGCTGTTGGTGATTATACCTGTTAGACTTATTCTGTATAAATTATCTAAGCCAAATGGAGTCCAAAATACTGACCCTTGACTGCCAATTGGAATAGTCCCTAACCCTCAATCATTTGCTAAAAGAGACAAATGAGCTAAATTTGAGTTCAGAAACTACTGCCTCTGAATACAAAGAAAAAAAAGAGCAAAGCTTAATATGCATCTGGGAAAGATACAGTTAATGCAGAAGGAAGAGAAACATGGGGTACCACTCTAACCAGCTCATGGTCATGGCTTCCCAGGTACAGTCACCTGCACAGAGATACACAGACATACATTTATCAACTCACATAAATGGACCAGAGTGACTACACATTCTGAAATGAAGAGAAGAAAAACCCAATGAATTTCCCCCACATCGTAGACAGTACATACATCCCCACTAACACACTCCCTCAACAAGAATAAGATCCAGAAGTCCTTAAACAGTTTTGTGGGCATCAATTATAAATTAATGAAACCTGCTGAGGGCAGACACACAAAGACACACAGTTCCAGAGGTAAGCACTGAAGCAGGGCAGACACCTGACAGAAACAGAAATTCCAAAACCGAAAAGATTGTATCCTGGATACCAAAGCAAATGATGGATTCAGGGTGAACAGATTTGTATCCTGGACAGTGAAGCACACGGTAGGTTTATGAAGCATGGTAAATGACTTCTAAAACCATTCTCCCTACTACCCAAATTAAAAAAACAAAAAAAAAACAACTTAAGTCTAATGGTTCCTATCCTTTATAAGGTTGTCCTTGCAGTGGAGAAAGCTTTGGTCAATGGTCTTGGTCTTTTCAACTGGCTTCAAGGGCTCTGCCTCTGAATAAGTCCTCAGGCTCCTTTCTTTTTCCATTCTCTTGGGTAAGGGATGCTCTGTTTACTTCATGTGAGCTTAGATTTATGAGGTGCTGAGAAACAGGAGTATGAGGACCTTCAAATTTTTCTTCTAGATTTAACTGCGAGTCAACACAGCATCTTGGCATTGGTTAACACATTTGCGTTATAAAGCTGTTTGTTACTGGAGCCAATCTGATGCCTCAATGAAAGCAAGAACAAAGCAACAACTGAAGAAGTCTTCCCCTTATTTCCCCCCAAACAGCCCATTCCTTTCTGAGTCCAGACTCCTGACTGCACATGAAACTGTAGAGCACTGACTGGGGGGGTAGCGGCACTCCCTCCTCAGCTGGAGACTGCATTCAGAAAGAATAGATTTTTCCTGGCTTCTGATAGTCTGAGACATTGTGCCTGTCACTCAGAGGGTGAGAAAAATAGGGTTCAGAAGAGAAAGCAGAGATGTATAAACAGATGCGAGAGTGGGAAGAGCATACAAAGTAGGGAGATGGCAGAGACTGATATCACACCTACCCCAGGATGGGCCACTCTCCCTGTGCCTGAAAGAGGCTTCCAGGCTATTTTAATTATAAATATTTATATCCACGGAAGCAAATTCAGAAGGATTTATATCCCAGGAGAGCGCAGATCAATAGATCTGAGCAAACCTCATCTCCAGGCTGACCACTTAACACTGTTATCACCGATTAGGGCTGCCCGGCCCTCTGGGAGGGTGTCGGGTTCTCCTCTTGTCCTTTGTAGGTCCACCCCATTCTTGGCCCCAAGAGGAAATCAATATCAGGAGGCACGGATCGATACCCAGGACATCTGCTTGGCTGCAGCGGCTCACCTTAGGACCGGAGTATGGTTAGCCCTCATCTATCCCGCAAACTCCCTTACAAGCCCCTACACCCTCCCAGTTCTGCTGGGGGCATCCTGAGTTTGATCTTTAGCTCATTTAGCAGAAATGCGGCTGACTCTTTTGAGTAAGGAAAGAAAAACTTGGTTATCATTTGCCTCACTTTCCAAAAGTGAGGAAACTTACCAGACCTCAAGGATTGGGTCATTTCCTGCCTCATGCTTCCTGCTGCCGACTCTCTGGCCACCAAGTACTGTCGGAGCGGCCGGCGCTGGCTGGGTTTCTGTTCCAGGTCTGCCTGCGTCTCCCTATGCTTGGTCTGCAGTTGATAGATCCTCTGCTCCTGAAGCATCCAGCTATTGACCCGCCCAGGGAAAGAAAGAAAAAAAAATGGAAAAAAATCAATTAATACTAAACGGCTTAACAAAAACCCTGCATGCATAGCACAGGCCTGAAGCTTACAGGGTAGGAGTTGGGGTGGTCTCAGTGACAACACTGGTTGTGGGGACAGGCTCAGCCAGCTAGAAAAGGTGATGTTCCAGGGACAGGAAGCCAATATGGTAGGCGTGATCACACATACAAACACACACACACGCACACGCACATGCACAAGCACGCACACCCATGTCAGCTCAGTCTGACATGCCCTAGTCTGGGAGCAGAGGACAGTGCAGGTGCATGTTCATTGTGAGCTGGTGCAGGGTGACACATTCACCAAAACAGAAGGGTTGCAACCAAACTCATAGAAGGGGTGGGTATTTTTCTATTTTTTTCTTTTTTTTAGGGGGAGGGGGAGGAGCGGAAGGGGAGGAGATATTGTTTTGTTCTGAAAAGGTAATACCATTTACGTGTTGCAGAGAGGTACCCCGGGCATTTCTTCGTGCGTCTCCCCATCACACGACCACATGCAGGCACACATGAAGCTTTTTAAAGGGGAGCAAGAAAATGAGGGAGCACCATACCTCAGCTGCCAGGCCCTCTCTCTTCTGCAGGAGCTGGCTTTGAAGGTTCAGGATTTTTGCATCTCGCTGTTCCAGCTGTAAAGAGTTTACATAGGGAGGGAGCAAGGAAGGATCATGAATGTCAACCAATGAGCAATTAGCATGACAAGACTAAAGTATTGATCCACTAAAGCTCACTGCACTGCTGTAGCCCCAGAGGTAAGGCAGCTCCCCTGTCACTAACTCCGACAGTGCATTTCAGAAGCCTGTAATATAGGGCTGGCTACTTTTGTAACCCTGACCCTTTCTCAGGGCAGGGGAGGGTGGCACCCTCATGCTGTTCAGCCGCAGCTCTAAGAGGGATCTCTATCCCTGGGCAGAAAGCTGCAGAGAAGAGCGGAAAGAATGGAAAGATTTTGGCTGTTCTACTTCATTCATTTTTTTTTTTTTAAATACTGCTCCCTCCCGATGGCACCAGGCAGCTCTAGGTATTGATTGGAGAAGGGCTAGGGAGAAATCCTGGCCTGACAGCTGGGGCTGGAACTAGGGTGGTTTACCATTCTGCATGGTCAGGGGCAAAGTGCCTTCTGTAGTACTAACTTCTGGTCAACCCAAATACGTACTTCCTGGGCACCTTTTACTCATTTTAAACAGGAAGGTCCAAAATGGGAGGGGAAAACGTCTTATTTCACTAAAGAGGAACCCTTATTCCTAGGTATAAGTCTATAATACAACAAAAGAGAAAATGATGGAGTGTGGGATTCGGCAGACACAGTGTTTTGCTACACCAGCCAGGGGAGGCATTTCCTGTTAGTTTCTCCATTCTCCACTGATTCCTCTCCTTGCTACTCTTAATTATACACATACTAGCCTTTCTTCATCATTCTTCTACTTTTTCCCTATCCATTCCACACCTTTACAAGTTCACTTCTTAAATTGCTTTTCCAATTTCATTCCATAGCTTCATTAAAGATCTACTAGCAGTCCATCTCCTCCCTGAAATCTTCCAAGTAGTGGTGATCATTTATTCTTTTCTGAGCTTTTACTATGTGTCCCAAACTTCTCTCCAATGATGGGCAATAACAGATATGGTCTCTATACTCAAAGAACTTACAGACTAGCTGAATCAATGAGCTACCCATTGACAACAAAACCACCCATCCATTCTTCATCCGTCCATCTATCCATTTGTTGATTCATTCAATCTGTGCTTATTGAGAACTTCCTATTGTCAGGAACTGCTCTTTGCTAAAAATATAAAATGTGACAGAGACTTGAGTGCTTGCTGATAACCATTTCCTCTTCTTCTTCCTGGGTAATCTATATTTCCCAGCTTTTTTTGTAATAGAGCCTCATGACTGAGTTCTGGCCAAGAGAATGTGGGTGGAAGTGATGCATGCCTGGCCTGGCTCATAAAAACCTTCCACCTTATCCTCTGTTCTCTTTTCCTTCCATTGTACCCTTGATGGCAATATGTTGAAGATGGTGGTGCAATCTAGGTCTGGCAGAGAGTTGCCTGGACCCACAGTGGATTATCATATGAAGAATAAATCTGATGTGAAGTTACTGAGGACTTTTTGTGTGTGTTAATGTCCATGTAGCAGTTAGTGTTTTCTTACTGACTAATAAAAATGTTAAATAAGAATAGACATAGCACTTGCCTTCACAGAGCTTACAGTCTATTCGGTGAGAAAGAGATTTAAATAAATAATTACAAAAATAAACATAAAAAGACAACTGTGATAAGTATAATAGGGAGAGGTCTGAGCCAATATACACACATATCAGAGGAAAGTTACCTAGACAACTGCGATTGTGCAATTATGCTGAGAGCTGAAGGGTAAGTGAATTGGGAGAACATGAGGACATTCCAGAAATAGACAACAGAACAAGCAAAGTTGCTATTGTAAGGAGTGAGGTACATTCTAGGAACTGAAAGAATCCGTGTGTTAGTAGAACAGAGAATGAGAAGAGATATGGTGCAACATTAGGACGGGGAACTAGGTAAGGTTCATTCAGGGTCTTGCAGGTTATGGATCTTAGTTTCCATCCTAAGATCACTGGGAAGCCATTACAGTGTTTTAAGCAAGACTGATAACAAAGTTTTATTTGTATGTTGTATGAGAAGTTCTCTCTGGCTGCAGTATGAAGAATGAATTGATAGTCTCATTTCCAGCCATATGGCAGAACAGAAATATTCCTTTCATCAAAAATCTTAGGATATTCCAGCTAAAGTAGAACAAATGTTCTTTTATTTTATTTTATTTTTTAATTTCTATTTAAATTCTAGTTAGTTAACATGCAGTGCAATATTGGTTTCAGGAGTAAAACTCAGGGATTCATCATTTACATACAACATTCAGTGCTCATCATAACAAGTGCCCTCCTTAATACCCATCACCCGTCTAGCCCATCCCCCCACCCACTTTCCTCCATCAACCCACAGTTTATTCTCTACCGTTAAGACAACTGTGTTTTGTTTGTTTGTTTGTTTTGTTTTTTAACAAATGGCTAAGTTTGCAAGTACAGAGCTCCCGAAATGCCTTGAAGAGCACTACCTAGTCTCAGTTACTGGAGAGATTAGCTTTTAACACTCATGTGGACCCAGTGGCCCATACAAGTTAGGAAGTTAGAACTGATATTCCCCATACAAAACTGGGACCCCTAAAAGGATGGCCTAGGGGGAAAAAAAGAAAAAAATCTGTTTTTCCAAGGATGCTTAACTTCCCCTGACCCATGGGAAAAAGTCTCCCCTGAGAATCTGTGACTATGCCTTACAGGTTTGAGGATTTATACTTGCTACCCACCAAGTTCAGAGACCTCTAAGCTGAAAACTTAAAATCAAACTTGGTCTCAGGCTAGTAATGTTCCTGTGGCATTTAACAAGGGCAAACCCAAAAATACTCTGGAGGGCCACAGCTTCATATAGGTCACCTGGGATTCTTATCAAGAAAGCTCTGCTTAAGATATATCCACATGTTACAAAACTAAAAACCATGAGTGAGAGTAATAGACAAAGAAAACAGCATGACTTAGATGTCTGAGAATTTCAGATGATAGAGCAATCTGGAGGAGACTGCAAAGTAAGTGTGCTTAAAGTTATTAAAAACATGAAAGAAGGTATCAAAATCATACAAAAATAGTGAGGCCTAATGAGAAAATAGAATGAACTGGAGAGAGGTCATACAAGTAATGCATGAGGATCAAGAATGCAACCCTCTTGCCAAATGTGCAGGATTTGGTACATATTGGGATTCAGGAAGCAGTCATTTTTATCTTTCTCTTTTCACTCCTTATGTTAGGTATGTAATTTACACAGGACAAATCTCCAACTTACTTTGTTAGTGATATCTAATGTGTATGTGCATAATGACTGCCCCAAAGCCAGAAAATATTTTTCATATTTAAAACTGATGGTCAGCTCATAAGACATTCTCTGTTATGATTGTTGAAGTGCCTCATAAAGGAAAATATCATCTCAGTGTGATTTCTTTGCTTCTTTGCACTCTTCAGCTCAATGTTCTCTTTCCAGCTGGGCACAAATTGAGGACACTGGCCTTTTCAATGGTGGACAAAGAGCCATAATGGGAGGGAGGTGGCAAGTATCAAAGGAAGGCTCAAAATAAGAAAGGCTCATTATTTTATCAGAAACCTTTTTTCTTGCTACTGTTTCAAAAATTATTTCTATATCTCATAAAGGAACTAGGAATAAGTAATATAGTAACATCAAAAGGTTACCTGGTCAGCCTGAGCTGGTGCTGTGGAAGAACCAATATTGCTTTACAAATCCCATGATATTCCTTTATAGACCCAATTTCAAGTATAATAAGAGTTTTTGGGAATGGGGAGACTTAGACGGAATTGGATGATCCTAAACTGGTGAGATCAGGTCAATTTCACCCACCTCTAATCTCATGAGACAGTGATCATGATCACTACCATTGTTACTTTTTACTGAAGTTTGGCTAGTTGCCTGACCACATGTTATTCCATTTAATTGCCAGAAAACTTCTGCAGAGTGGGCACTAATATCCCCATTTCTCAGATGACAGATACAAAAAAATGTAATAATCCAAATTCTCAAATTTTACATCAGAACCAGGGGTAGGATAAATGCCCTTAGCCTTCCTTAGCAGGTTTGGATAGAGGCAAAACCATTCATAGCACTAAAAAAAGCAGGGGCTCATAGAGAATTTCTTTCTTTGTGTACCTTTACAGAAAGTTGTGTTCTGAGCAGCAAAATGAGACAACTGAGCTCAACAACGTTTGTTTCTCTTCCAGTAGCAAATGTAGACTTACTCCAGTAGGAAAGAGAGATTTGGACAACGGAGATTTATCGAACTGGGTATACTGGTGAGGCTGCTTTCAATCAGGGCTGTTTATCATGAAAAGAGTCAAGTTATCTGAGCTCTTTTCTTTCTCCCTCAGCCAAATATCCCATTGATCCATGAGGTGTGCTGGTTGTCCCTTTAGATGTGTCCCTTTAGATGTGCCTTCTGGTCTGTCTGCACCAGGACCCCAAGGCCATCTTTGTCCAATTATTATTCCCAGAAGCCTCTCAATGGGCCTGCCTGCCTGCACTTTTACAACTTGGGACCAGTTCACCCCACAGCGGCCCAAGCAATCTTTTACAAATTAAATCAGACAAGTCTACTCCCTCTCTTAAAGCCCTCCAAGGCCTTCCCATTTCACTTTGACAAAACCCCCTTCTCTTTGCCAAGGCCTGCCCTACCCTAAAAGATCTGGCTTTGCACATTTCTCCCCTTGGCTTTCTTTGCTGGAATCGCTGGGTCACCTTTCTGGTCCCCAAACACTCCAATATCCTGTGTGCTGGGCACTCAGTGTTCTTCTTTGCCTGAAGTCTCCATCCCCACATCCTTCCTTGGCCGTTCTTGTTCTTTAGCTGTTGGCTCAAATACCACCTTCTCAGAGACCACCCGCCTCAGAGGCCACTCCCCATCACCTTACCCTGCTTTGTTATCTTGCTTTTGAACACCGAATCTCAATTACCAAGCACAGTGCCTGGCATATGGACATTTAGTAATATTTACAAGAATGAATAATGAGTTCCATATCTTCATTGACACTCATGATCTTCTAAGATAGAGGAAATGAGATACCCAATGAGTAAAGAAAAGTTATTATTAGTAAGTCAGCCTTGGAAAGAAAGTCTTTTGAGAGTTTTCTCAAGGTAGATAATAATTTAAATGGGGAAATCAGAAGAGATAATTGTTTATATTAGTAATGTTATGGGTGAAATTAGGCTGATAAAAATAAAAATCTGGGCTGGTGACTATTCGCACTTACTATTTATGAAGTTGCAATACTAACAATCAAGTGATATTTATATAGTATTTTTCTAGCATAAGTAGCACTTTTGCACATATTAACTCATCTTTTTAAATAACAACTTTATGAAGAAACAGGTATTATTCTCTGCATTTTACAGATAAGAAGATTGCTAGAGGCATTATAGCTAGTGAGTAGCAGGTCACAACATGGTCTGGTAAACCTGAAAATCCAAAGATCCACCTTAAGAGAATATTTTCATTTATAGCATACTTGGAAAAAGGACATATGGATACACAGAGGAAAAACTATTGTTTAGGGTGGTGCATTAAGTTCCAATAGGCTGGTGTGTTCTTTTCCTAGGGCTATTGTAAAACAGCAGAAGTCTATTCTCTCACAGTTTGAGAGGGTAAAAGTGCAAAATCAAGGTATTGGCAAGGCCATGCTCTTTCTGAAGTCTCTAGGGGAGGACTCATCCTTGCCCCTTCCATCTTCTGGTGGCTCCTGGCAATGCTTGGCATTTCTTGGCTTGTAGCAACATCACTTCACTTCAGTATCTGCCTTTGTCTTCACATGAATTCTTTCCTCTGAGTTTGTGTTTTCTCTCCTCTTCTTAGAAAGAAGGACATCAGTCATTGGATTTAGGGTCCAGGTTAAGCCAGTATGACCTCAACTTAACTAATTACATTTGCAAAGACACTATTTCTAAATAAGGTCACATTCTAGAATTCTGAGTGGACATGAATTTGGGGGAGATACCATTCAACCCACTATTGATGGGAAGTTTCAAACTGTAATGCTTCCCTTTCCTGTTTACCCTCAGTTTCTGTATGTCCTCTAAAAGAGTAGGTATCCCTATATTTGCTAATAGCATTTTGCTCTCTCCCCTGCCAGTGACTTGAACCCACTAAGTCTTATTCCTGTTCCTTCCCCCACCAGAAATATTTCTTTAATAGTCTTTGTGGATTAATACACACACACACACACACACACACACACACACACACACACACATCATGAATGTGTCCAATGTACAGTATTTTTAGAGCCTTTCCTAGGGTAAGGATCCTAATTATGTTCCTCAAGTCAAACAATTAGTAGATTCAGGCTGGAAGTATGATGGCTGTTAGGTCAAATAGTAAAATAACCAGTGATTCCAGACTGTAGTAAAGGAAGGTTGGAGGAAGAGTTCTTTAATAGCTATAACAATCATAGAGCTCTATTAGTTACATAACTAGGATTTTTTTTCAATAGAAGATTTGAGGTTTGCAGTCTTTATGGTGTTCTTTCTCATACCATAGGAGTGTATATTAAAAAGACAATGCTCTACCCTATGATCCAGTAATTGTACTACTGGGTATTTACCCCCAAAATACAAAAACACTATTTTTTTAAATTTTTTTTAACACTTATTTATTTTTGAGACAGAGAGAGAGCATGAACGGGGGAGGGTCAGAGAGAGAGGGAGACACAGAATGCGAAACAGGCTCCAGGCTCTGAGCTGTCAGCACAGAGCCCGACACGGGGCTCGAACTCACGGACCGTGAGATCATGACCTGAGCCGAAGTCGGACACTCAACCGACTGAGCCACCCAGGCGCCCCACAAAAACACTATTTAAAAGGATACATGCACCCCTATGTTTATTGCAGCATTATTTACAATAGCAAAATTATGAATTATGGAAGCAGCCCAAGGGTCCATCTCTAGATGAATGGATAAAGATGACGTGCTGTGTGTATGTACGTATATGTGTGTGTGTGTGTGTGTGTGTGTGTGTGTGTATAATGGAATATTATCCAGCCATAAAAAGAATGAAACCTTGCTGTTTGCAACAACATGGCTAGATCTAAAGGGTATAATGCTAAGCAAAATAAGCCAGTCAGAGAAAGACAAATACCATATGATTTCATTCATACATGGAATTTAAGAAATAAAACAGATGAACAAAGGAAATTAAAATAATAAAAAAGAGACAAAGCAAAAAAACAGACTCAACTATAGAGAACAAACAGAAGGTTACTAGAGGGGAGGTGGGTGGGGCATGGGTGAAATAGGTAAAGGCTATTAGGACTTCGCTTGTCTGGATGAGCACTGAGTAATGTATGGAACTGTTAGATCACTATATTGTACACCTGAAAGGAATGTAGCACTTTATGTTAACTACACTCGAATTTAAAAAAAAGACTATGTCTTATTTTAGAATTTCTTAGTATTGTTCCACTTGAAGCCAATAGGCCTTATGTCAAGTGAATGTTTACATAGTGTCTATCAACACTGTTTTTACATAGCAGCATCTCATGTTCATAGATATTGTGGTATGTAAGATCTCTCCTGTCTTCTATTTCATTTTCCTGCCCTGGTTATAGATATAGAGGAGGACTCACACCTATAAAGAACCATTTGTGTTTTATTTGCTTTTAGCTTGAACTAGCTCATTGTCTCATGGAATATAGTTATATCCAGTTCTTACTGATAGCCAGAGACTTTCAAATGAAGATTTTGTTTGTTTTCTTTGCTAAAGAAGTTTCTGGATCTTAGACCTTAAAATTGTGTCTCTTTTCTTCTTGAAGGGAAAATTTAAAAGAAAACATTATGGACTCTGTGTCTCTCTCTCTCTCTCTGACCCTCCCCCATTCATGCTCTGTCTCTCTCTGTCTCAAAAATAAATAAACGTTAAAAAAAAAAATTAAAAAAATTTAAAAAAAAGAAAACATTATGAAATTATGCCTTGCATATAATAGTAATTCAATCAATATTGATTTCATTTGGATATTTGGAACAATATTTTGACTTAGGTTGTATTGGAGGAAAAAACACAAATGGCATTTTCTCAGTAAGGGAAAAATGGTGTTGGAACAATACCCAACAAATGCACTAAAATATGTTCCAGATGAATTAAAAATATACAAGTAAAACTGCAAAATTACTAGAAGAAATAATGAGCGAATTAAAAAAAATAATACTGGAGTGATATGACACACTCCAGAAATCATAATATAAGGATTCATAACTTTATTATATTAAAATCAAGACAAATTTCTGTATGATAAAAACATCATAATTAAAGTAAGAGAGAGACGACTGGGAAATTTTATAATTCATATCATAACAAATTGCTAATTTCTATAATGTATAAAAAGCTTCTACAAATCAATGTATAAAACTACAATACCTAATGGTAAACAAACAACTCATAGGGAAAGAAATAAAATGACTTTTAAACACACAAAAACAATCTCACTTAGAATAAGAAAATTCAAATTAAATCCTCAATGAGATACAATTTCATATTGAATATATTGTCAAAAATCCAAAATTATTGATAATGCAATGTATTGGTGAAGATGGGACAAAACAAGTTTTTACACACATTGCTGGCAGAAGTGGAAACTGGCACATTCTCTATAGGATGCGATTTCCTAAGATCCACTGAAATAATATGCACATACCCTTTGACTTAGCAAGTCCAGTTCTGTGAATTTATTCTACAGATATACCGGCACACATGTAATGGCGATGCATAGCAACTTTGTAAAAGATTAGCAATTACCTAAATGTCTATCATTTAGAGACTGGTTAAATAAATAATGTTTTATCCAACAATGAGATACCATGAAGCTGTAGAAATGACTGAGGACTCTCCTACGTAGAAATTCCTTCTCTGTAACCATTGCAGGAAAATGAAATAGGTGACAGGAGAGGTCCAGAAATACCATAAATACCTATAAATATGATATATGTATTTTAAAAAGGTACAGAGCAGGATGTTTAGTGTGTTCTTTGTGTAAAAATGATGAGGGGAGTATATGCATATATATATTTGTTTGTATATGCATAAAATATTTCTAGGGGTGCCTGGGTGGCTCAGTCGGTGAAGCATCCAACTTCAGCTCAGATCATGATCTCACAGCTCATGACTTTGAGCCCCACGTCGGGCTCTGTGCTTTGACAGCTCAGAGCCTGGAGCCTGCTTCAGATTTTGTCTCGGTGTCTCTCTGCCCCTCCCCTACTTGTGCTCTGTTTCTCTCTCTCTTTCTCTCTTTCAAAATATAAACATTAAAAAAATTTAAAAACATAAAATACTTCTAAAAGGACACACAAAAACTTGGTAACATGGATTGCCATTGGGCAAGGGAATCGAGTAGGTGGGAGACAGAGAAAGAGGATTTTTGTTGGTACTTTTTGTACTTTTTGAATTCTAGGAATGTATTCCCTATTTAATAAGTTAATTAATTAATTAGAAATATCTCTCACATGTAGAAATGCCCATAGCCACACACACAGATCAAACTTCATTTGCTATCAGACTTCAGACCAAGAAAGATACGTAAATCCCCAGCATGCTAAATTTTTGGCAACATTATTGGGTTACTGGGCCTTGGAAGTTAAAGACACAAATGTTATAATTAGGGTAAGTAGAACTCATCAGCCAAGCATGTCCATTTGCTGAATTCCTAGCACTTATTATGCACATTCACTGAATGAAAAAATTAAAAATGAAGGATAAACTACAGCTTAAACAGAAAATGGCCTTTGTGGATAATCTCAACTATTCATAAAGTAAAAATAAACATGGTTGCTATACTTAGTAAGACCAGAGACTTGGTTTCCACCACCCAGCTGTGAGCTTGGTAAAGTCACTTAAGCTAGGACAGCTGGCTCCCACATTAGTAAATACCATGGACTAGAACATTTTTTTTTTTAATTAAAACATTTTTTTACATTTATTTATTTATTTTATTATTTTTTTATTTTTTTTTTTCATTTATTTATTTTTGAGAGAAAGACAGAGACAGAGCACAAGCAGGGGAGGGGCAGAGAGAGAACGAGACACAGAATCTGAAGCAGGTTCCAAGCTCTGAGCTGTCAGCAAAGAGCCTGACCTGAGAACTCACAAACCGTCAGATCATGACCTGAGCCGAAGTTGGGCGCTTAACCAACTGAGCCACCCAGGCACCCCCGTGGACTAGAACATTTCTAATGCTTCTTCCAGTTGCATTTCTCTTAGAAATATCCTAATTATAACATTCTTTACCAGAGCATATGGCCAAGCTCTTTACTATGGGGTTACATCTACATCTCCAGCTTCTCAGACCTGTGAAGACCCCAGAGAGTTCCCTTGCATTTCAGTCTCACTCTTTTCCTCTTTGCCTTAAAATACACAAAAATCTTCCTGTTATCCAAAAAAGTCTCTCTGGAACCAATAGTTCATCTAGCTATCTTCCTGTTTCTTTCTTCCACTTCTCTGCCAAATTTCTTAAACATGGAGCTTAAGGGGTACCTGCTCCACCCATGATTTAAAACAAATGACTTTTTTTTTTTTACAATTTTTAATGTTTATTTTATTATTTTTGAGACAGAGGGAGAAAGAGGGAGAGACAGAGTGTGAGTGAGGGAGGGGCAGAGAGCGAGAGGGAGACACGGAACCTGAAACAGGCTTCAAGCTTTGAGCTGTCAGCACAAGGGCCACTGCGGGGCTTGAACTCACCAACTGTGAGATCATGACCTGAGCTGAAGTTGGACACTTAACCGACTGAGCCACCCAGGTGTCCCAAAGCAACTGACACTTCTGCCTGTCTCTCTTAACAGGGTGAAATTCACATTACATAAAGCTAATCATTTAAGGTACAATTTAGTGGCATTTAGTACATTCATAGTGTTGTCCAACCATTACCTCCATCTAGTTCTAAAATATCCTCATCACCTTCAAATCAGACCTCATGCCCATTAAACAGTCACTCCTCACTCTCTCCTCCCCTTAGGCTCTGGCAATCATTTTCTATCTTTATGTCTCTATGGATTTAACTATTCTGGATATTTCATATAAACTGAATGTGACCTATGTCACCTTAGGTATCTGGATTATTTTACTTAGTGTAATTTTTTCAAGGTTCATCTTCTCTTGTTTACATGCACAGTTTCTTATATCTTCTCCTAAAATGTAGCTTCTGCTTATATCATTTGCTGCTATATCAACTGTACTTGGCACATATTAAATGACTGATAAATATTTGTTGACTGATGAATAATTGTACTACAGTTGTATCAAATGTTATAATGATGGTGTATTGAAGGCACGGTATCAGCTCCAATAAGGGAGAGATCCTGGAGGGATTCTGTTTGAGTGCCGTGACATTTTTTAGTGTCTGGTTTCTAGCTTTCTACCTCCATGCCCACCTTCACAGTTACCACAATCATGTCTATACCCCATGCAACTCTGTGTCCCATGCAACCTACTGGAAATTTCCAACTTGTCATTCCCTCATCTCAAGTCAACCCTGAATTTTTTTTTTTTTTTTTTTTTTTTGCAAACTTGGGCCTGCTTTAACCACTTTGTTCTCTTCAGCTGTGACATCCATCCTGTGAAAACGCCAGTTTCTTCAATGCTTCTAGTCTTATGTTCTACTCCCTAAGAGAAGCAATTGATTTACCCAGATTCTAAACATATCAGAGTTAGCATATTGTGATCCTCAACAAATGTGGCCTCTTCTTAACCACTGCCTATCAAAATTGCCCTTCTACCTGTATAAGGCCTTTGCTGACCATTGCAATTCTCATTTATTTGTCCCTCATCTGACCTCCTGAAGTCCATAATATCTGTGCCTTTCTTTTTGGTACTTAACAAATATGATCTTGTTTAAATAGAAATTGTTCACTGATTTATCCCAATAGAATAGAAAATTCTTGAAGTGTAGGCTGTTTAAAAATTTTTAAATAATCTCCACAGCCTTGCACCCAGAACTATTTGCATATTATATATACTTAAGTGATATCTTAATGAATAAATAAATATGGATATTGAGAAACAATGACAAAATCTCTCATGGGCTGGGTACAGGTTTCCAGAGAGGCTAAAAGTACAGATGATTCGTATCTTTGCTTCCTATACACCTTTTTTGCAGTAGTTCCCCAAAATGGCTGCACATTGAGTCACCTGGGAAGCTTTACCAATTCCAGGGCCAGATAGAAATTGTGACTTCACTGGTCTGGTTTGGAGGATGGGTGTCATGTGAAAACTCCCCATGTAATAGTAACGTATAGAATCACTGGGCAAGACTTTCAGAATGTATCATGTTTTATAAATTTCTAATTATGTATTTCCATAGATGCTTTCCTTTTTTCTTGAGTTTGTGAGTTTTATGTATGACAAATTTTAGGTGTTATGTCAAATCAGTATATGACCTACACAGTACAGCAGGAGTACTGCTGACACAGGAAATTTCAGTTTAGAATAATCTCAGTATGGGGTGCTTGGGGAAAACAGTAAGACATCTGTTGATAACACTGAAACAACAGAGAAGTGGCAGACACTATTTGTTGGTCATTCAATGACTACTACAACTTTTCTTCCTGGCTTACGAAGTCCAGATTTTGTTCAGGTGGCAATGTGCTCATCCTCAGGGGACTTGCCTATTTGACAATTCCATTGTCCTTTTCTTATACTCCCCTTCCCAGACTCTGAAGCTAAGGTGGCCATATGAAAAAGTCACAGCCAATGATATTTATGGGCAAGTCTACTGATGGGCAACTGGGAAATAGTTTGCTTTCTAAAAAAAGAGACTGGCTTATGTGTGCCACCTATTTTCATTTCCTTTTCCGACTATATACTTTATCAGTCATCAGCATAAAGTAACAAACAAAGGGACAAAAAGCCAATATACTGAAGATGGCAGAAAGGAAGGACAAAAAGGTTTTGAGTTTGTGATAATAATGTTGTTGAGTCTTTGGAACTACCAATGTCCTAACATCCTCTTACTATGTGAGATTGAATGTCTTTATTACAGACTCAACTAATAAAATGCCAGAAGCATTCCAAGCTGCCTTAATCTGCTTGTGCTGTCATAACAAAACTATAAATTGGTGGCTTAAACAACAGAAATTTATTTTCTCACAATTCTGGAGGCTAGAAATCCCAGACCTAGTTCCAGCAGGGTCTGTTCCTGGTGAAGTTTCTCTTCTTGGTTTGAGATGGCTGCCTTCTCACTGTATCCTCACATGGCCTCTCCTCAGTGTGTATGTGGAGAGAAAGAACAGCTGTCTTGTGCTTCTTCTTATAAGGGCACAAATCTCATCTTGAGGAATCTACCTTTGTGACCTCATCTAAGCCTAATTACCACTCAAAGGTCCCATCTCCAACTATCATCTCACTGAAGGTTAGGATTTCAACATAATGAATTTTGGGGTGGGGGCTGCAAATACTCAGTTCATATACCAACTGATAGAAAATTCCTCTGTTCACGTATAGGAATATTGTTAGCCTATGAATATGCCCAAGGTAAAAGAAAAGCCTCATGTATATTTTTAATGCCATTCTTCAGAGTTTGGTTGACAATTAAAGAATTACCATAAAGGAGAACACACACCACATAAAATGTAGCAAGAATACAAAATATACCCCCTCACCACCACAAAACAATTACAAAAGTAGGACTCATTTGTTTATGTGTATTCACTAAATATTCATTGAATGCTTACTCCGTGAATTGTGCATTTTGGGGATTTAAAGGTAAAAATTTCAGGGTTCCAGACTTGTATAATCTATTAGGATAGATAAGAGATATGTAAATGATTGATGAAGAAAGTATAATACTCACCCTATAGAGTGCAGAAATTCAGTGTTAGGAAAGAGAGCTTCATCAAAGAGGTGATTTGGCATGTCCCTTAGGTTAGCAGGAGAATTTCTATAGAAACCAGATGTGAACTTCGGAAGGGAGCCACATGAATACATGTTCTCAACTTAATCATGAATTTGGGGCTAAGTTTTAATCCTGCCCTTGCTGAGGAAGAGGAATTAATAATTGCCTGAAGGAAAAGATACTAACATCTTTAGGCTAGTAGGTTTAGGAACCTGGCAAATTAATTAACCCACAGACTGTGTTAATACACTTAATAGAACATAAAATCCTTGTTTACTTTGTCACCAGATCCATCATCAGTACCCTTAACTACTGAGGACATAGGTACTTCAGCCTTTAATGAACTGTTGGGAAAAGTGTTGGACTTATGAAGGCCAATAAATTGGCCCTTTAAAGATGACTAAAGCTTATGACAATCTAGATTATATAGTCTCTTCCAAACTTACACTCATCTCTATCATTACACCAGTGCTACTCCAGGCAGCCCACCCTAATATTTGCAGAACCTGGGATGAGAGCTTAAATGGAGGTCTACATACCATATGTCTAAATATTTAAAAGTTACATGTCAAATGGTTGCAGAAAACATGTTCTGCCTTCCTGCTCTGACAAATATATACATGTTCATTAACACCCTGGAAGGCCAGGTCTAGTGATGAGTCCTCAGACTTTAGACCATGGCTGTGTGGGGAGTTAGCTCACAGTCTCCAAACTCTAACTCATTTCCCTGCTCTTGCCACCCTGGCTTTGTCTTTCAGTGTGAATGACTTCATGCACACATATGTGAACATTATGCCTGCACACCCAACAGCCCCCACTGCGTGGGCTTGGTGGTGCACACCAAGAGGGTGGACCTAGGGAAGACTCCAGTGCAGGTCTTGAAAATGCACTTAAAATTCTAGCGGGCTGGGTAGTAGAGTATGGCCTCAAGGCAGGGAGGGCTGGGAGTGGGTAACCTCCTTTGATCTCCTGGACTCTTCAAACAATGGGAAGGGATGAGATGCAACCAGAGTAAAGCCAGAGGACAGCCCTCTAATATGTTGTGCCTCAGCACTCCTTCCTCTGTTGCTTGTCAGGATTGAGAACTTGTGTGCAACAGAAAGAGAAATCAAGGAATCGATGCCATTTACAATTGTACGAAAAATCTTAAAATTCCCTAACCAGAGAGGTGAACTTGTGCGAGTTCTTTAAACTATATGAGCCTCAGTTTCCCGATCTGTATAAGGGATCATAAAGGTGCTGCTACTGTTACTACACATGGTTGTTGAAAGGTCCAAACAAATTTAACCGTGTATGTACAAGTGCTTTGTAAAGGTGCTATATGCTAGTAATGCATTGTTATTTATGCTGGTTTTGTCGGCCTGTTTGCTTTCCACTGTACCATGTACTAAATCAAAGGGCAAAGCAGCTGCCTGCTGTGCACATGCTCTCGTGTTCTCATTAACATATAACCAAAGAAGCAAATATAGAGAGTGGATGACAAAGGAGGCAAAAGGTTATTAAATATCCTTCAGATTTCATGTTTCCTAAACACGCTGCCTGAGTCCTCCAAGTCCAGACTGATTTCTTTAACTCTTCTGAGTTGGTGGACATGTGCTAATTTGCCTGGCTGATCTAGGCCCCCACAGATTGATGCCAGGTAAGGGACATTACTCTTCAGCTATAGAGCAGGGTAAACTCCCGCATTAAGCAGGAAGCAGACTGATATCTCATCGGTTCAGCCGGCACAGAATATGCAGTGCACCTTTGTGGCAAAAGCAGGCTGCCGAACGAGCGGGGTGTGCCGGGGAATGAATTACACCCTGAGCTTCTGCATCCATAAAAATGAGGCCGTTCTGGGGTCAGGCGGGTGGGTGATGTGTCATGGAGGCAGGTTAAACCGATTCGACCCTCCAGCTCCCTGATTTGAAGCTGACAAAAGGGGCTGTGCTGTGGCTCTGGGCTCAGAATGATCTTACTAATGTCTCTGGCCATTGTGAACCAGGGAAGACTCTGGACTTCTCTTTCTTACAATTGTGTTTTCTTTCTTCTTTAAAAAAAAAAACACCTCTTATTCCTATCTGTACAGGAATCCCAATCAGTGTTATTCTCGGGGTAGAGATTTTGTTATGTTTGGGGAAAAATCCTCATAATCTTTATCCCCTTTGAGCATCTTACTAAATAGAACAAATTGTGCTATTTCTGTTTTTTTGCTTTTCAAAAGCAATTACTTTCCTGTCATTTTTTAGACATTCAGGCAGAAGAGTCTGCCTTGATTACTCATCCTTACTCCCCTCCCCCTCTCAAGTCCTCAGGCTTCTGCACTGCTAGAGAAGGATTCAATTAAATGAAGTGTCAATGGAGCTACAATGGTTTCAGGTCAGAGACGTCAGGAAAAAGCTGCAGAGCTGTGCTGCCCCCGTGTATGTAAATGTATATATTTATACCAGGGATGTCAACTTTCAGGACTCTCCTCTTCTGCTCTTCCCTGATCAAAGATGATTGCTGAGGCAATTACTGCAAAGGAAAAGAAAATCAGGGCCTCTCCTTCATCCTTGTGCTGTCGGAGTTTAATTGCTTGGAATAATGGAGCAGGAGTCCCTTTTCTTTGCACATGGCCATGCTTAGGCGCACACAAACTTTCACACATGGCTGTGCTGGGACACAAACACACACGATGGCAGTGTGGGAAAACATGCGTGTGCCCCCTTAGTCCTGATCCTCATACATGTGCAGAGGGCTCCCTGCACCACAAAGAAAAACACTACACTCTCTGACTAATTCAATAAAAACCATGTATCTGGATCACAGTAAAAACAGTGTTTTTATCTTCTTTATGAGACTTAACAATTTTTATCCCCTACTGAAAGAGATAGCTAAAGTTGAAAAATAAAAAAAAAAAAAAAAAAAGAGAGAGCGTAGAGTGAGAAGTCACAGCAACAAAATACACAAATAGTTCAAACTGCTTTTGTTGTTTAATTCTTCTGTACACATAGTCACAGAAGTCCTAGGTCTCTGCACAAACACTTCGCATATTAAAACTCCTCTCAGCCCCTTTCGGCTTTGTGAAGGCAGTTACAGGGACAAATGGAGTATCCCATGCTATTCACTGTGTTCTAGGCTCTTCTATTTTGTTCTCATAAGAAGTGGAGAGGGATTCTCACTTGCATCAACAAATAGGAGAAACGACAGTCAGATGCAGAGAATTTGAGCTTTCTCTCTAATTAGTTCTGCTGTGTCCAGACACTGGGAGCGCACGCAGCTTCGAGCTAGGGTGAGTCCCTGGTCATGCATAGAACACAGGCTCTAAAGCATCCATATGGCAGATTTAGTTTTTCATTTCAGGCTCCCAAGGGCTGTCAGATTTTAAATATTATTATTATTTGGCCTAATTGGTCCCTCCTTTGATGGCAAGAGAGTAAAGACAGGGAAAAAATATCCTCACGAACCCTGTCAACACAAAGATGTGCTGCAGACACTTGGCTTTGTGTTTCAACCACTCAAAATTTTCCTTTTTCTTTTTGTGGATTAAATAGTTGAGGCTGTATACGTGAAGCACATGTCCATCCTTCCTAGGATAGTTGAGAATAAACATAGCTTTTCAAAACAGGTATTTACTATTTTCAACAGTGGTGACTGTTGAAATTAAGAAAAAAATTGTTTTCTGAAAATGTCAGAAAATGCTCGTGGTAACTAACAAAGTGCAGACCCAAAAGGATCCCAAAGCACCTTATTTAGTAGGCGTGAAGATAAATGAGGGCCCCAATGTTACAGTTGAACCCCTGATCGTATCTCTGATAGGGCCCTGATGTTACAGGTGAACCCCGATCATGTCTCTGGTATTTTGGTTTGTTTGTTTCCTTGTTCTGGTTCCTAACTGAACCCTGGGCTTGGATTTTCCCTTTCTGATTCTCTTTCCTAACGGCTCTCGGTGCCTCACTACAAAGTCTGTACCTCCAGCTGCAGCCTCCCTGCTGCACTGATGTTAATGAGCTCAGATGCTGCCCAGCCTTCAGTGTTCAATCTAATAGGAGAGGCAGAAACATAAACAGATAATTAGAATACAGGATAAAGGCCATGATAAAGGTGATGGGAGAGCACCCAGGAGGGCCACAAAACCTGTTTGGGAGCGAAGGAAAAGACATGGGATCCTGTTATGGAGAAGGTGATTTCTGGGCCAGAATTAGCCAGCAGGCTGTCAGCTGCAATGCCCAAAGCAGCCAAAGCCACCTTGTATTTGTAATTAATATTTTCAAATGATGTGATCTCTCTAACCCTCATGTGATGGGAAGTCCAATGCTCTTTTCCAGAGTTCTGTAAATTCATGTTTTAAATGGCTTATAGTCTAGCTTCTATGGTATATATGATGTCACTGGAATTCAACTTCATTGGGCCTGTTCTTTCCCTCTGGTCTGTATCAATCCCACTGTGATACCTGGTACGACGCCCGTACTTGGCACTTGATCTGTATACACCACCCACACAGGGTGTTTGTGTGAATACCTTGAATTTTGGAAGGCTGGGGATGTGACATTCCATATTCTTAGCTCTTTCTTGGTTTTCCTATTTGCCTTTCTTTTCTGCAGCTCCTTGTCTCAGACTCCTCCCTTAGCAACTCAGCTCTGCTACATCATTATGGCAAGCAGTAAGAGAGTTCTTTACCTCTTTCACTGCTCCAGCATGCCTCCGTACACCCGATGTGTATATCCACTGTCCCACTTACATATGTACACAACATACTTCCCTCGCAGAGGCTTTGAAATTTTAGAATTTTCCTTCTTCCTCCTCTACCTGTCACTGCAGAGATGGATTTCCTCATCCTAATGATTATAGAATCTTTCCTCATTATCTCCCCAACAAGGTAGGGTCATTCCACAAATAGTTACTGTGCAACTGTGTGCCTGGCTCTGTTTTGTAGGCACTGGAGACATAGCAGAAAACAGAGTCCTTGTGCCCACAAGATCAGCATTGGTTTCTAATACCACTTCTCGTTTTTCCAAGAGGTAAAACGTATTCAATGAATGTTTGCTGGGGGAAAGTTCTCACTCAACTTTCTTCTGCTGCCTTATCTCCCTTTATTCCACTTCACCAATCTCATGCTCCAGTCCCCACTGCCAACTCCCCAAAGGCCACCAGACCATTCCTGCTTCTAGAACTTTGTAAGGGATATTTTTAAAGCTAACATTTATCGTGTTTTTCTCATGAGCTTTGCAAAGTGCTTTATATGCATTCTTTCATGTAATCCTCACAAAAACCCAATGAGGTAAATAATATTAGTTTCATTTTACACATGAATAAACAGGAGCTTAAAGCAGTTACTTTTTTTTTTTTTTTTTTGCCCAATAACTGCTCTCTATCACAATCCTACCCACCCATAATATCCAATTCCAAATCATGTGTTCTCTCCCACCTTTGAAATTCCACATCACTGTGTTTCAGCTATCTGACTAGCCTAATTTACTAATATACATTTGGTTTTTTTTTTTAATATTAGACTGTAAGCTCCTCAAGGTAAGGGGTGGATACAGTTCATACTTGGATCCATTCTGTTCTTTGCATAGGGAAACATCAGTAAATATTTTTGGATTAATTTAAATTAAATAATGATAGCAAATGGCTCATTTAAAAAAGGGGGTGAAGCAAATGGCTCATTTAAAAAAAATGAACACTTAAATTATCTGTATCTATGAGAAAGTTCAAAAGACTGTTCTGGATTGAGCCAGAATTTTGAAATAATTTTAAGTATTATATAATATCTCTATAGTATGAATTAACATGGCTCTAAACTATTTGAGACCATTCTGAATTATGGTAGGAATAAAATAATACTACACAAGTTAAAAAACTAAAAATGAAAGTTAAACCAATTTTAGACTCAATAATGAGAGGTCTTACAGCTGCTATTGTAAACAACATAATTTATGCTTTCAGTACAGAGAAATTTTGTACATTGCTTGGGTGAGAAAAGACTTGTAGCTAGAAAAGAAACCCTGTTCCAAGTGCCCAAGGTCTGTAGTTGGTGGAGTCAAAGACATTGGTTATCTATGCATGGGCCCAATTTCCTTCTATTTGTTCCCTGACAGTGAATCTATGACAAAATGTTTTCTCTAGGGTCACAAAAAACTCATATAGAATGTCCACTATAGGTAAGGGCTAGAAGGAATTACAAGTGTCAAATCCATTTCTTTGTGGTAAAGCTGAAGTCTGTCTATTTCTCTTCCATGCCATGTAACCGATATTTATTTTATATAGCTACAGATAGCAGTTAGAATGGATAGATAGCAATGCCTAATATAGGTGAAGATATGAGGAAATAAAAGTAAAAGAGAGGATGACTACTGGAATAAAAGAATATTAAGAGGAAGTGGTAAAATAAAGAGGAAGTGGTAGAATATGGACAGTAGGACTCAATAAAGAGAATATAGTTCATTTTTACTAAGGCTATCACTCATTTCAAAAAAACGGCTTTGCCTCATTAATTTTCACTGGTCATTGAGTCATTTATTTGCTGGCTGGTGCTTTGATTCTTTAAAAAAAATTCTTTATTCAGCTGCTTTGAACCTCTGTAATTTTGTGTTACGTGTTGTACTACTCAAATGCCAAATCGAGCAATGTTTTAATTATGAAAATGTGGTTCAAACAGTTTTGTAAAAAGGATATAATCTGTGTGTAGTCGAGAAAAAGCTTCCATGTAAGATTTCTCAACTATACAGATGATGACCTTTATGAAGGGCACTCAAGACTTTTTAGCAATAGTTTTCAGGTTATCTTAACCTTAGTGTGCTGTGTATTTTCCATTTACCCTTCCAGATTTACTCTGCCTCCTTCTTCACTAGGTTTGTGTGGAGGCTGATCTCTGTGAACTGTATCAACTGGCCCCCTTGTCTCTGGTTTCCAGTTGGTTCAGCTAAAGGGAATCAGTGGTAAAAAGGAGATCCTCTCCCTTTCTGAATATCAGTTGAGGGCAGCTGTGTTCTCTGACTGAACACTGCAACTCTTCCCAAATGTCTTCTCTATACAACACTCTTGCCTTCCTCACATTCAAGGCCAGGGGTGGTAACAGCCCTCCTGTTCTGTTACTAGCTCCAGGATACTGCACTATGCCTTGCCATTGTTTGCACCTCTGCCTAAATATTTGTAAGTAGTTGCTGAAGTAGGCCCTTTTTAAGTTCTTACTCTGAGTATGACACCTGTTGCTTGCTGAGACCTTGATTGGTATATTCAGGTATCATCTAAACTTAATTCTTAATACTTTCTACCTGGTCCCTCTATTCCAATCAGGCTGTTTTGATTGGTATACCTAACCCAACTTCTATTACTTTGTCTTTCGGGAATACCTTTATATTTCTGTCTTCCAGACAAGGTTTATCAATTTCTTAAGATACAATTCAGGAGTCAACCCCTCCCCATTACTTAATTCCAAAGCAAAATTACTAATCTCTCTGTACATCACCGTAGGCAACCCATTTTATCATCACTAGACACATATATCTTTTGTTGTTCTATGTATGGATGACTATTTGCATTTGTTCTTCTCAGTGACAGTATAAGCTCAAAGAAGGTCAAAGAACCTTTCACTTTTAGATTGATTGATTAATTAACTAATAAAGAGCTTTTGTTCCAACCAGACATCAGGCACTGCTCTTGGTTTCAGGGATAGAGCTGTGAATAGAACATACAAAAATTCCTGCCCTCTTGGAGCTTATACTGTAAAGGAGGTGAAAAAAAAGATATAATGATAAATTAGTAAAAAAAATTTTCATATGTTAGTTAATGATAAGGGCTAAGGAGAAGAAATAAAGGAAGAATAGGAAACTTTGGTGGGGAAATACTGAAATTTTAGGTACAGTGGTCAGGGAAAGTGTCACTTAGAAGATGATTAAATGGAAGACATCTATGTAGATAGTAAGAAGAAGAGCATTCCAAGCCCAGGAAATAGTAAATTCAAAGATTCTGAGGCAGGACAATTCATCAAACAGAAGGAGGTCAGGTGACTGGAACGGGAGAACCACAGAGAGAATAGATGAGGTCAGAAAGGCACCAAATCCTAGATATTTACATAATAGTTTTTCGCCAAATTCAGGCATTTTAGAATTGGAAGGAAAAATGGTTTGAAAGAACCATCAGGATGACAGAAATGAAAGTAATAAAAAAAAAAAATCCCAGAAGATATTGGCAACAATCAGAAGTCTCTTCTTTCCCTCCTTTGAGGCTATATGTATTCCAAGCACCTGTCCCTCCTGCTGTCTTCTTTTTCTACCAGTGTCAGAAGTGAAAGTATTACAGGATATGAATTATCAGCAAACCCCTCATGATTTTTTTTGGAAATAACAGTTTCAATCAAAATAGAATACTCAAAAGGAAAGTGCCATCAACCCAACAGAAAATTAGGTAAAGTGTATGACCAGACAGTTCATGGAAGAAAATTTTGGCTCATAGAGTAGAAAGTACAAAGCTCAGAGATGGGGGTGGGCTTGGCATATTCAAGAAATAGAAAGGAGACTGGCGTGGCTGAAGTGCAGCGAGTAGGGAGAAGAGCAATAGCAAATGAGTTCAGAGAGGTAGCCAGGGACTATATAATGGCAGGCCATTTAGAGCCATGCAGGCCATTCAAGGACTTACATTTTATTCCAAGAGTGATGAATCATTAGAGGATTTTGACTATAGAATACCATCATCTGATCTACATTACAAAAGGCCAATTCTGGCTACTATGTGGGGAAAAACAGCATAGGAAGTAAAAGTGGAAACAGATGCCAGGTAGGAAGGTATTACAGTATTTAGGTAAGAAAGGATAGTGGATGGTAGCAGTGGAGGAGGTTGAAAGAATCAGAATAAGGATACATTTTGTTGGTGAATCAAGACTTGCTGATAAATTAGATGTGGGTGTGAAAGAAAGAGAGGAGTCAAGAAGACCCCAAGATTTATGGCCCTAGCGATTCACTAGTGCCATTTACTAAGGCAGGGAGTACTTATCATAATTATAATTTGACAATAATTTGTGTGATACTTTGATTCACTGGTTCTCAACTGGGGCTGTTTTTGCCCCCAGGGGTATGTGAAGATGTATGGAGACATTTTTGGTTGTCACAATTGGGGCAGCGGTGTTATTTTAGTCTTCTTGGGCAGCTAGAGCAAAATACGGCAGACTAGGTAGATTAAACAACATAAATTTATTTCTCACAATTCTGGAGGTTGGGAAGTCCAAGGTGCTAGTGGATTTGGTGTCTGGTAAGGACCTGTTTCCCCACTTATAGAGAACCACTTTCTTATTGTGTGCTCACATGCCCTTTCCTTGGTGTGTGCTCATTCTTTTTCTTATAAAGACACTAATTCCATCATGAGTGTTCTACCTTTATCACCTAATCTACACCTAATCACTTTCCAAAGGCTCCACCTCTAAATATGATCATATCATAGGCTAGTTCTTAAACATATGAATTTTGGGGGCACACAGCTCACAACAGGTGTTCCACTGGCATCTGCTAGGTAGAGGTAGGGGATCCTGCTAAATATCCTACAATGCATAGGGTAGCCTGGCACAATAAAGAACTTTCCAGCCCAAAATTTTAACAATGCATCTATTGAGAAATATTCTCCTATTAAAGACTGATCTTCAACGTTATATCAGTTCTATTATGGCAAAGACCCTGGAGGAGAAGTGCCTACCACTGTACTCCTACATCTGACACATGGAGACTCAATAAAACATTTGTGACATTAATATGATATTTACACAAATAAACACAACAAATAAGTTCTTGAGAGAAATGAGAAGTTATAAGGAGGTAAATGTTAAATAAAGATAAAGCATTCAAGATTATCCATCATCACACTTTTCAACAGTAGTGTTTTATGTCAGAAGAAAAGGGAGCAATACACCTAGTGTATTCAAGGGAAGAAAATGTGAATCTCCAATTTCATACCCAGCAAAATTGACCTTCAGGAATAAAGGGTCACAAATTGTGAGCATGTAAGATATAAGAAAGTGTTGCCATGAACCCTTCTTAAGAAATCGACTAGAGAACACACTTTTAGATGACTAAAATGATGGAGAATTTATATATACATAAATTATAAAAAGTAAAGTAATACATTAAAGTAAAAGATAAAGATACATTAAAGTAAATGAGTAATTATGGTATTCTAATTATATCCTCCCATGTGTCTTTGAAAACCAAAAATTAGAATATGTAAGAAAAAAGATATAGGTATAATACAAAATATACAAATTATCTGTATAGTCCTGAATTTGAATTGGAGACATCAACATGAATTTATGAGGTATATTACCTCTCTACATAAGTAAATATAAGCTATATACATATGTATAATAAAATAATATAAATCTATGTAATAAATAAATATATATAGATCAAAACATATGTTATATTTCACACACACGCATATGCATTCACAAAACATACACATACATATATTTCCTAGCCAATCCACTGAAAAGGTCTAGAAACCATGACCAATTCAGTAGCATTAAGAATCCTTAGTGCTCCCATTGTGATTTTGATATACCATTTTACATGTTTAAAAAAAACAGAGTTTCTTAGAAAAATGATTGATTCCAGGTCGATGTCAGAAAATATGAAAGATGAGCTGAAATATCTTAAAATACTGGATAGCACAAAAGCTAATCAAAGATTAGTTGGATCATGTCAAAACATCTAGAATGACTTGAAGAGATTTTGCCCCATAGGAAAAGATGGTATATTTTAAGCTTCAATAAACATAAGAATTGCAATAAATTGAAGCCTATAAAATATATTTAAATCCATGAATGAACAATTATGTATATTTATTTAAAAGTTAATTGGTTATTTCCTGAGCGTAATGGGACTAATTCAGTATCCTGAAGTATCAGATAGAGAATATCAGATAGATATCCAGATAGAGATAATGTCAGATAGAGAATATCACCATTTTGCAATGCTCAGTGGATTAAGGGATCTAGGAATTGAACATTAATGGCTATTAACATTTAAAAACAAAACAGCCATTATATGTCTACTGATGGAAGCATATAATTCTTTGAATATCCAGAGGTCAGCCTCTGGATCTAGCTGCCAATTTCCAGACAGAGGACAGAGGAATACACTGAACTGCACTATGAGTCTGCAATCAGCAAAATCCAGAATAAGAAGAAACTTTATGAGTCAAATAGCCTGAGTTCAACAACAAATAAAATGTAAGAAAAGGAGAAAGATGGAGAGGTAAACTATAGAGACTTCAATGACATATAAAGGTAAAAAAATATGGAGGAGACTAAACTATAGTGTTTACAGCTATATATATGGGTGATGAAAACATGAATAAATATAAATACCTAATATCATGGTCAGTAGAGGAAGGAAGAACATGGAAAGACATCTGGGTGGCTGGAAAAGTACTCTTTCTTCATCTAGATGGTGGTTATAAGGGTGTTCACCTTATAATAATTCACTTAATTATCTGCTTGTTCCATGTAGTTTTCTGTGTCTGTGTGTTCTTTAAAATAATTTTTTAATGTTTATTTACTTTTAATAGAGAGAGAGAGCACAAGCAGGGGAGGGACAGAGAAGAAGAGAGAGGCACAGAATCTGAAACATGCTCTAGGCTCTGAGCAGTCAGCACAGAGCCCCACGGGGGCTCAAATCCATGAATTGCAAGATCATGACCTGAGCCAAAGTTGGATACTTAACTGAGCCACCCAGGTACCCCTGTGTGTGTATGTCTTTTTTAAGTTTATTTTTTAGTAATCTCTATACCCAATGTGAGTCTTAAACTCACAACCCCAAGATCAAGAGTTGCATTCCCTGCCCACTGAGCCAGCCAGGCACCCCTGTCTGTGTTTTATTATACATCAAAAAGATACAAAAAGTTAATAGACTATATATACATATGTGTGTGCATATATGTGTGTGTGTGTGTGTGTGTGTGTATACATACCTATACACTCATACATATGTAGGTGGAAAAATTAATAGGTAGGTAGGTTAAAAAAAAGTTCCACGATAAGTGGGGTGCTTTTGAACAATTACAAATGGCAGGAGTTGGACAATTCACTAAAGAACAGCACTCTAAGCCTGGCGGGGCCCTATCTAGTTTTTTGGTATAAATTGAGCATTTGTTAACAGTAACTTTTGTTCTTTGGTCAGAGCCTGATATCTACTCTCTGAAGAAAGTAATTGTTCTGTTCAGGGATGGTTATTTGGAGAGCACTGGGGTGTAAGAGAAGCAGAGTAGAAATTGAGTCTCTGTACCATCAAGCAAGACCTGAAGAGGAGAAACAAAAAGGACGGTTCCACCAGAATGGTACATGCAAAACAGTCTTACTTCCATAGGAATGGCTTCCTGGCTTTTACAATCACTGGAATCCCCAACCAGCCTACCTGCTCCCAGCCTATCAGTCAAAACCCACTCAGTCATTACATGGTACTGGAAATCAGCCCTTCTTTTCATTGGTGAGACCTATTGGGCAAACGGATTTACCAACCAGAGGAAACCATGATCCTGATTCATAATGTTGCATAGACAACAACAACAATAATAATAATAATAAACCCAAAAAACAAAAAGCAAAGACAATAACAAAAATAAAAACTTTAGCTACTTAAAGGACTCAACAAAATGAAGGAGAAAAATCCCAATATATAAACAGTACAACTAATCCTGGAGGAAACAGTTATTTGAGGAAAACAGAAAAGAACCTTATATAAATGTTAATTAATATGCACAAATAGATCTGAGAAAGTATTGTAGTACTGTCAGGTAGATCTGAGAAGCCATTATATTTGTTAAATAAGATAAGATACTATAAGAAAGGAAAAATAAAAGAAAATTCTTAGAAGTTAAAAATTTCAAAGATAAAGAACTCAGTAGTTGACTAATTAATTAGACATAGCTGAATATTACATTGGTGAACTGGAAGATAAAGTCAAGGAAATCTCCATAATGTAGAACAAAAGAAAAAAAAAAAAGAGAAAAATGTCAAATAAAAGTTAAAATACACAGAGGATAGAACCAAAGCTCTGACATATGTTTAATAGAAATTCCTGAAGAAGAAAATTAATATAATAGAGAGGAGTAAAACAATCATAAAAATAATGGACTATACTGAAAATTTCCCTGAGCTGAAAAAGACATACATCTTTGGATTGAAGGCAGTACCAAATATCAGAGACCAAGGGGAAAATGGCTCACATCTAGACATATTCTTGTAAAATTTCAGAACTTCAAGAGTTAAAAGAAAATTCTAATAGAAAATAGTTAACAGAAAATTCTAATTTGGTGAAGGGCGAAAGGTTATCTATAACAATAAAAAGCATATTGATACTAAATCCTTATCAGCAACAATTCATGTTAATAGACCTTGAAACAATGCACTAAAAATTCTTAGGAGAAAAAAATCTGCATGTGGCCAAACTATCAATTAAATTAGTGTGGAATTAAATTTTTGGACACGTAAACACGCAGAAAGTTTACCACCCACATATTTTATATAAAAAAATACTTAAGTGGATTATTTTGAGTAAATGGCAAAGGAACCAAAAAAGGAGGATTATATCGAACACAAAAAACAGTAGTAACCAAGTATGATACTGAAAAAGTAAAGGAAGCTAGAAAGATAATTAAAGAAAACTGATTAGAGATTTTGGTGCTTGGGAAATTCTCCCTCAAATGGCAACCTTTCAATGATGTAGGATTACACCTACTCTTCTCTAGTGTTTCTCTTCTCTAGTGTTTCAACCATTATACGTGGTTCTATTGTGACTATACATTTATAATGTAAAAACTGCATTTCATCTTGAATCTGTAAAATCACTCTATGTACAATGCATGTAAAACTTAAATTATAGATAAAATTATAAATGTTATAAACACTGATAAAAACAATTTAACTACTAAAAACTTGGTGGGACAATGGAGAGAAGCAATGGAAGGAGGGACAAATTCAGTATTTTTGTAACCTTTTATTGTACTTTCATAGGGTAATAAATCAAGGAATAGGTTTTTAAAACCTCTCAGGGTGCCTGGGTGGCTCAGTTGGTTAAACAACGGACTCTTGAATTGGGCTCAGGTCATGATCTCAGGGTTCATGGGATCAAGTCCCACCTCAGCCTCTGCACGGACAGCTCTCTCTCCGCCTCTCTCTCTGTCCCTTCCCCACTTGCACACACACTCAATCTCTCAAAATAAATAAACAAACATGAAAAAAAAGTGCTATCATTTAAAATCATAAGGGCCATCACCAGAAGAATGTAGGCCATATAGCTAAAGAAAATCGTGGGTAGCAAAGAAGGTGTATGTGAGAGGGCAAGTAGTGTGAGTGGACAAAGAACCTCAGCCTGGAATCTATTAGGTATGACTAATGGTTGAAATATCAAGACAGAAGTATAATAATGTTAATAGTTATAATGGCCAATTGGCCAAGTCGAGCTGGAAAGGGATTTGGAAAATAAGTGTGTGGTGTTTTCTGTAATACTCATAAGGAAGGGAATGCTCCAGTTATCAGAAGGAAGCGTAGGTGGTAGGCAGTTAAATAAAATAAAAATGAAAAAAAAAGGAAAAGAAATAAAATAAAATAAAAATAAAATATACCATACCTCTACCACGCTTTCAAGGTCCTATTTAAATATCTACTCCTCACTAACCTGCCAGGTAGAGGCAGAGTGATTCTTTCCCCCCTTCTATTAATCATAAGGAAAGAGTGAGAACGGACACCAATTAAGTAGCTACCTTGTACCTTTATTAGGCATGTCATTTCTATTATTTAATATTCAAAGTCACTTCATAAGGTAGATATTGCTATTTCCATTTTATAGCTAAGGAAACCAAAGCTTCAAGAAATTAAGAAATTTGATCATGGTTTTTTGGGTGGAGGCAGGAGAATCTGTATGAAAAAAATCAAGGCTGTATGACCCTGAAGTTCATGCTTCTTCCACTTCTTCATGTTACATCTCTTTGTTAGTCTGTACTTCTGCACATGGTATTGATTATATACACTTTTGTACCATGTATGTTTTATCTCTGCAGATAAATTGCAAGCACCCTGGTAAAGGGTTCACTGTCTTGAATGATTCTTGTATCTCTTACAGCACATAATGCCCTACCTTTTATATAGAATGGGCTTAATTCGTATCTGTTATATGACTCTGAAATATTTACAAATAAAAAGGAAAATCATATTTTTGAGGTAAGTTAGGTCTAATAAAGGATCAGTGTTATGAAACTCTGTAATCCTTGAAGCACATCAAAATGTCCTTCATAAACTAGTAAGTCTTCATCTTTCCCCTTATACTCCTAATTAAGTCATTTTCCTCAAGATTACAAACAAGCAAAATAAGTCAGTATGCAATTATTCTTTCCTGTTTTAATTTCTAGCTTTCCTGCAATGTTATTTTTTATTCATTTTCTTTGTATTAGTCTTATTTTGTGTATTATTTGTTTACAAAGACCTTTGAAGGCTAGCTTATGCATCTCACCATCTGTAACAATATTTTTTGAGGAACAGTGGCTTAAAGGGCTTAAAAATGGAATATGGGATATCACACTTTTGTAAACAATAAGCTTCTTGTACACAGTCTGTATTTCATAACGTCTAGTTCAATGCAAATGTGAATGCTAGTTGAATGTAAAATAAGGAGTAAGTCTTTATAGACACATTCATTCTTGGTATAGATGCAGGTGAAATATGTCTGTTCCTACATCATTCACATGTTAGGATGTAAATGCTGCAGTGCTTTATTCTTCCTCTCATTCATACAGTTGTCTACATAGCCCCTCCCGGTTGGAGGAGCACATACTCAATAATCACACTACTCTGCCAGTGTAGATGGATTTCAGTCTGTGTTTTGTTTCACTACGGCAGCATCTTGTTTCAATAAAGGCTGGCTCTCAGGCTTTTTGTGGCTTTTATTCCAAGCTGAGGATGCATGCTTACAAGCTGCCTGTCTCTTTGCATTTAGCTGGAAGTGTTCACTGCCCCTCCCCCAACCACCCTTCCCACTGTTTCTGCTACTACTTTTATTCAATTCAACACTTGAGGGGACTGCAGATGAAATGCCTCTGAATCTAAATTGCCAGCAATGGAAATAACAACCTATTTTCTGACCTTCCCTTCCTCCACCCACACTTTTTGAATCCAAGTTGAGGAGCACACAGCTGCTCTATCTCTGTCTCTTGGGTTTAATGGTATAGTGGCTTTGCTAGGCTAGAAAAAAAAAAGTACAACCTCAAATGAAAATCCATTAGGAAAAATATTTGGTGAGGGAAAGAAAGAAGTGGGTATGCATAAGCTTATTGGGTATATATAAATGCTGCAAAATACATGATGTAGAACAAAAAATCAGATTTTACACACCACACCATGAAGTTGTCACCTTGGGAGACTGTACAGTAACTCCACCAGCACTAATTGCTGCTAACGCACTTTTGAAATTTCTCTTACAGAATTGCTCCCAGTGTCAGCACACTGGATACATGAGAAAATAAGCCTCTTAACACCTCATTTTTAAAAATCCTAGACAGTATTACTCAGTTTAATCACTCACCATAAGGCTTCTCTATGAATGGGCTTTGCCAGTTTAAAAAACATCAAATCCTCTCCTCAAAAAAGAAAAACTTAACATTGTTGAAATTTTAAAATGTGATACAAGTTTTAATGAAAAACCTAGTATGTGCCAGTGGGCAGAAGTCACAGTAAGTGGTAGTATTCCCATCTTAGAGTTAAGAAAACTGGCTTCAGAGAGATTAAGTAACTTGTCCAAGGCCACACAGTCACTAAATAGATAAGGGGATTTATCCATTTATCCACTTACCTGCTCAGCAAAACAGGAAAAATGCCAGCGCTGTCTCCCAGGATGCTTGCAAACAGAATTACTCCCCTGGGGAAGGCTTCAGAGTGCCAAGGAGAACCCCAGGTACTCTGCTACCAAGGCTCCTGAAATGCCTACGTGGGTGGACATGGCTTCAATGTCAGGGTGAGGCTGGAGACCCAGGAGGGGCAGAAAGAGCAACAGAAGCAGAAGTTTCCTCCCGAGGGGCTCAGCAACTATGACTCATCTAAGAAAGTGCAGGACCCCAGTTATACCCTTCCCAAGGGACCCTTCCTGAGGACATGCCCCCTCCCCATCTCAGGCTGCTAGGCTGAACAGATTTAGAACTCCTGAGAAAGGGAGACTTTTTTATTCCTAAGCAGAACAATGGGTGTTTCATGTCACATAATAAAGGAAATAAAGGACATTTTGTGAGGGAGGGGGGAAATGTATATATATGTAGGGGTATTTTAAATACTTTGTCCAACTAGGTTTTTTAATAATAATATCATTTAGAATGAATTCACATTCTGATTAAATTTTTATTTCTATTTATCTTAGCATAGATTTGTTTTTGAACTTCTGTTTGCAAGGTCTTTTGAAAAGAAGGTTTTTAACTCTATTCTTCTCTCTCACCCCACCCTCCTTCCTGTTCATTGGTTTGTAGTTGACTTTAGGCAGCCCCTCAGGGCATCAAGTCCCACACCAAGGCTTAAGTTTGGGGTTGAGGACCCCTGTGATATTGGGGACATCACCAAATTAGTCACTGTGCCAGTGAGAAGGTTTATTTATTTTCTGGTACTGAGATTGTCTGCTCTCTCCTGAAGCCCCATGCCAAGAATCAGCAACAGCTCTGCCCTCAGCCACCATTTAAATGGGCTGTGGGCTCTCCACCTTGGTCCCTGGTTTCAGATATTGACTGGCTCCTACTTCCCATCCCCTTTCTCAAAAGAAACAACTAATTTAGTCCCCATCACCTTTAGAGGCTGGCCTACATCATTGTTTTCAAACACAGATCCCTCCCCATCCATGGATTCAAACCTTTTCTCCACTAATTTCAGTTTTTGTTTCATTTCTTGGCTTTAAGGGTATTTCTCTTACTTGTGAATACAACCACATCTCAATTTTTCTTTTTGTACTTAATTGTTGCTTTTGTGTGGAGTAGGGGAGAGGGGTTGCTCAAACAATGAACCTATAGAACCATTTTGACTGGAATTGTCCCCATTGAATTTGTCTTTAGAGATTTCCTTCAGGCATTTCAAATTTAACGAGTCTATGACTAAGTTCATTATCTTCTCTCACCAAAACCTGCTCCTCTATATTTACTTCAACTTGATGAGTGGTATAAAAATTGACCTGGCCTCCAAAATTAGAAACATAAGCTTCATTCTCAATTCTTCCTTTTCCTTCCCTCATCATTCCAAATCTGTCACCATATCCTATAGACTCTATTTCAACAGCAACTTCTGAATCCATCCATCCAGTCTGACCCCACTTTAGTTTAGAATCTATCATCTCTTGCCTGAGTGTCAGCTATAATCTCCCTGCCACCAACGTCTTTCAACTCAAGTTCATCTTTCAACTGTTTCCAGATTTATTTTCCCAAACAAACAACCCTAAATCTCTTTAAAGACTTCAACTGTCTACTATCTGGACAATTAAGTTCCAAATTGTTAGCAGGGGTGATGGTGGATTGGTAGGTTGAGGCTGAAATGTATAATGTTAGGATGTACTGTGTGGCTGAAGTGTAGTGTTTAGAATGAAGGATAAATGGGACTCATGTTTGTGATGTTCTTATATAATATTAGAGATGATCTCTGGTATGCACTAACACGCAGATGAATGAGGCATAGACGTAACTGTCTAAGGAGGGTGTGCTGGTTATTCTGGTTACTGTCAGATCCATTCTTTGCTCTTCTCTAGCTCTGTGTCTGAGAAGCTGACCTCTATTAACCATATCATCTGTGATGAGGTTTTGGTGATGGTGGGGTCTGGAGCCAATGGCCAAGAAAGAATTCTTGAGATGTCTTTGGTGCAAAAAGGTGATTTTATTAAAGCATGGGGACAGGACCTGTGGGCAGAAAGAGCTGCCCTGGGACCCTGTGGGGAGACTGGTTATATACTTGGGAGTTGGGGGAGGTAAAGTCAAGGGGAAGTTTCCAAAGAGATTTTCATATGCTAAAGGAGATTCACAGTATCCTGGAGACCTAGCTATTGTCAAGCTAAGGTTGTTTTTCCTTCTAGCAAAGCATTAACATTAAGACAGCAGGGAGTCCCTGGAGAAACGTTTTACTCTGCCAGCCTCAAGTAGCTGTCAATGGGCTGTGGGTTATAAGGAAATTTACTTTTATCTGCCATGTCCTTCTTGCCTTTGTTCCCCGCATCACTACGGAGGAGAAGGTGATGGTGGGGCTCCAGGAAACTGAATCTATAGGTTGCTGGAGATTAGGCTATTGATAAGGTTGTCTTTTTCTTACACTTTACCAAGATATTTGTAAACTGATGGAGACCTGTGTCATGAAGGACTGTGATCTCTATTACTTAACCATTTGTTCTCCCCTTTCTTTGGGCAGTTGGGCATTCCTGAGATATATCACACGTATCACACCTGGGGGTGGGGGTGTTTGTGGCCTATCAGCTTGCCTTATGCTCCCTTATCTTCTGGACTTTCCTGTGCACTGGAGCCACCTCCAGGAGATAGAAGGGTAGGAGAAGATCTGGATAATTATTCCTTTCACTCTTCCCTGTTTGTCATCTTTCCTATTCTGGAAGTGTGGTAGAGCCCCTACCTAAGGAATGTGGTGGAGGCTTCCTCAGAACACGAGTCCATAACTTGGACCGTAACAAATCAGACTATATGTCATCATATATGGGAGACAAAGAGGTAGAACTTGCACAAAAGGCTATAGCCTGCTGTGCTCAGGACTCAGTTTTTCAGGTACCAGCCTGTGCCAGCATGATGAATAAAGTTGCTTCCTAGACAGAAAATCCTCAGTGTCCCGTCTCTCTGTGAGAGAATTCCACTACATCTCTTGGGGGCTTGCATCTAGAATTTGGAGACAGTGGGTTTCCACCTCCTTTGTTATCAGGTGTGAACCTCGGAGTGCCAGAAGAAGCAACCTTGCCTGGTGCCAGCAAACCACGTAATCTGTAGGAGACCAGCCCCTCCTGGCATGCTGGGGCAAGGACCTCAGATGCACCACGGTACCAGGTGAAGCCCAAGAGTCAGCTCAGGGAGCGCCACCTGTCAGACTGGTGAGAACCTGGGTTCGTTTTGGTAGACCTGCCCGTAAGAGGCAGAATGGGAGCCGATTACCTCCCAGAATTGCCTGAGTAGTTCTGTAACAAATCAAACCACAGCTCCAAGGCCCTGGGCATTGGGCAGTGGGTTGGGATTGCCATGTGACTGTGTGAATGAGAGGGATAGCGGAAAGGTTCCGACCTGACCAATGGGCCGAAGCGAGTGTTGAGTCCTAATCCCTGCTTCTGTGGCAACCTCATATGACTTAAGGTGGCATCAGACTTCCTGGGGAGTCTGATCCGGGTTAGGATTTAATAGTGAACCTTCCAATGCTAAGAGTCTCCTGAAATATCTTCAAGAATGGCTGGAAATGAATGAAGTGAGTGTGCATCCTCTCCAAATTAGTCCCTCCCTTCCCCCTTTTTCCTCTTTCATGTCGATTAGGGGAGGAAATGGGTGGATATGAGAGTAAACCGACTCCCCTAGAGTGTATATTGAGAAATTTCAAAAAGGAATACTCAGGAAATTATGGTGTGAAATTAACTCCCAGAAAGCTGTGGACATTCTGTGGAACTGGCCATTGTTCAGGTAGGCTGGCCCTCTGAGGGCTCACTTGATAAGGAACTAGTTGGCTATTTAGGATAGCTGTGGGGGATCCAGGCCACCCCAACCAATTTCCTTACATTGACTGTTGGCAAGATCTGGTCCTATCCAGTTACCTTGGCTAAAAGTCTGTATTGAAGAGACCTGTAAAGTTATGATGGCTCATGTCATGGCTTCCTCTAAATTCTGGCCAGAAACTGAAAAACCCATACCATTGGGAGCACCATATGCCCCACTGTACCCCTCACTGCCACCAGTGCTTCCAGCTGCCCTGGCTGCTGAAACCCCACTGGAGCCTGCCCCTTGTCCTGAGACCTCGCCACCTCTAGCACCATCAGCCTCTCTGGATGTGAATGGCTCACGTGTACCGCCGTTCCTAACCCCATACACCCTTCCCGGAAGGCAACTTAAAGATCAGGCCAGTGGAGACAGTCCCTCCCTGCAGCAACACTGGCGATCCCTACAGATGCCACTGAGGGAAACGAGGGGACCCATGATCAGGAAGGCCAGATCCGAGGAGGCCAGTGTTTTTGTATACCAACCCTTTACCACTATGGACCTCCTAAATTGGAAGCACATACCCCCTCCTATACAGAGAAGCCCCAGGCTATGATTGAACTAATGCAGTCCATAATTCAAACCCATAAACCTACCTGGACAGACTGCCTCCACCTCCTCCTGGCCTTCTTTGACACAGAGGAGCATCACCAAATTACCCAGGTGACCCTAAAATGATTAAAGGAGAATGCTCCGGCTGGGACGCTAGACACCCAGGCTTATGCTTGGGCCCACTTCCCTGGGGAGGACCCCAAATAGGACCCAAATGCCTCAAGTGTAGATGGAGTGCTCATAAGGACTGAACTAAATGGCAAGAAAGAAGCGGGGGGAAAGCTATAAATATGAGTAAAACGTCAGAAGTGTTCCAGGGACCTTTCATAGGTGTGTGTGGCTTTCATAGGTCAGGCCCAAGGGGACATCTGGCATAGCTGCAAAAGCTAGAGGGTTTCACTAGCATGAATGCCAGTTGAAAGGGCGGGCCTACGCTGGCCAACTCCATCTTGTTCTGTGTCCTTCACCTTGACCACGCCTCCTCCCCTTGAATAACCTCCCGCTCACCTGCCTAACAGGACTCGGACCCTTCCCCAGCCAATCGGCTGAGGCCACAGCCATTACCTCACCAACTGCCCCTAGGCCCCAATAAAACCTTTGTCCTTTTGAAACTCCCTTTCTCTCCCCGGTATCTCACTGCTGCATCAGTGCAGGTAGGGGATTGAGCTCGAGCTAGCTCGAACAAAGGCTCTTTTGCTTTTACATCAGACTCGGCTCCCTGGTGGTATTTGGGGATCACGAATTCTGGGCATAACATTTGGGGGCTCGTCCGGGATCCCCAAGACCCCCGAGGGACCCCCGACCCGGAGAGCCTGACTGGCCACGGTTAGTGTCTGTTCGTTCTGTCTTTTCTGTGTGAGCTCATTTCTGAAATTCTGGTAGTGCCTGACACGGTCTAAGTGGACGCACTGGAGGACCACGGGCCGGGAGTTTCGGAAGACGTTCCGATCCTCCCTTCTGGAGGGACGTGGAATCCCCTCATCGGTTTTGGAGGGACGTGGAATCCCCTCAAAGGTCTAAGCTAGCTTTCAGTTTTGCTTCAATGGAGTTGGAAGACTTTCTAGGGGCCCTCTGTTTGTCTGTTTTTGTGTTTCTCTGTTTTGTTCTGTGGACTTACTGGACTTACTGGACAGACGTTGTAGGACAGACTCAGACTACTCCTCTAAGTATTATGATTGGTCACTTTAAGGATGTGAGGGGAAGAGCTAACAACCTCAGTGTGGAAGTCCGAAAGGGTCGGTGGCAGTTTTTTTGTTCTAGCGAGTGGCCAACTTTCAATGTTGGATGGCCACCAGAGGGGACCTTCAACCTCCCTACCATCCACCGAGTCAGGAGTATCATCTCTTGGCCTAAGATGGGCCATCTTGATCAGCTCCCTTACATTATCATTTGGCAGGACTTTGTAGAAGACCCACCCTCTTGGCTTAAGCCCTTCCTAGCCCTGCTCCCTCTGGAGCCAAAACCCATTCTTGCTTTGCAGGGGACAAAGAAGAAGAAAAGTCTTACCCAGTCTTCAGCACCCCTCTACCCTGTCCTACAAGGGGGTACTGAAGAAGAATTAATTTTTCCTCCCCCATATAACCCCTCTAGGATGCCGGAAGAACACCATCCTCCCCCTCCAGGGGAGGCAGACACTGTTCCGAGAGCGGGAGGCAGAAATGCTCCAGTGGGAAGCCCACCCTTTACCAGACAAAGGGCTCAGAGGGAGCAATCTGCCTCCACCACCGACTCCACTATTCTGCCCCTGCAAGCCACCGGACCCCCAGACGCAGAGGGGAATCAGCCCCAACACTATTGGCCTTTCGCCACTAGTGACCTCTACAATTGGAAAGCTCAGAATCCTAAGTTTTCCGAGAAACCGGCAGGGCTTATTGATTTATTAGACTCTGTTCTTTTTACCCATCAGCCCATGTGGGACGATTGCCAGCAGCTTTTGCAGGTCCTGTTCACGACTGAAGAAAGAGAAAGAATCCTTAATGAGGCCCGAAAACTAGTTCCGGGTGCAGACGGGAATCCCACCACCAACTAGGCTCAGATAGATGCCTCCTTCCCCTTAACTTGGCCCCAGTGGGATTTCAACACAGCAGAAGGTAAGGAGAGGCTCCGGGTCTACCGCCAGACTCTTAATGGGGGGGTCTCCGAATGGCTGCTAGAAAGCCAACCAATTTGGCCAAGGTAGGAAATGTGCAACAGGGAAAAGATGAATCTCCAGCTGCCTTTTTAGAACGGATCATGGAGGCATTCTGTACCTATACCCCCATGGATCAAGAGGCTCCAGAAAGCAAGGCAGCTGTTATCATGGCCTTTGTAAACCAATCGGCCATAGACATTAGGAGAAAATTACAGAAAATAGATAGACTAGGAGAAAAAAGTCTGCAGGGCTTACTGGTGGTAGCCGAAAAGGTATATAATAACCGGGAGCCTCCTGAGGACAAGCAGGCTCGTGCCATGGCTGCTGCCAGCAGTAAGCAGACTCGAGACCTGGCCAGAATACTACTAGCTACCACTGCTGACTTCCCCAAGGAAGGAGACCGCTGTCTCCGGCAGCTGGCAGATGATGCAAGAAAAGGTAAAGGAACCACCAAGGGGGGGGGGGGGACGCAGAGGCTGCAGAAAGATCAGTGCGCATACTGCAAGGAGATAGGGCATTGGGCCCGAGATTGTCCGAAAAGGGCCGGCAGGAAGGGAAGCAAGACTGATCGAGTAAAAGTCCTAGAGCTAGATGAACTAAGTGATTAGGGGAGTCCGGGTTCAGGCCCTCTCTCCGAACCCAGGGTAACTCTTAAAGTGGAGGGGACCCCTGTTGACTTCCTTGTCGACACCGGAGCACAACATTCGGTCCTCCGCACCCCACAAGGAAAACTAGCCAGCAAGAAGTCCTGGGTACAAGGGGCAACTGGTATGAGCCAGTATTCATGGACTACCCGAAGAACAGTAGATTTGGGGATGGGCCGGGTATCCCACTCCTTTATGGTAATACCAGAAAGCCCCTACCCGCTGTTAGGACAGGACTTACTGACCAAGATTGGAGCTCAGATAACTTTCAGACAAGGGGGGCCGCAGGTCACTGATGGCAAGGGCCACCCCATCCAGGTCCTGACCATGAAACTGGAGGATGAACCAGGTCCATGAACCAGGATGTGCATGATGAAACAGGACCATGAACCAGGAGGCGCTCCCGAGAGAGGATAATATAGACAGATGGCTACAAGAATTCCCCTCGGTTTGGGCAGAGACGGGGGGGATAGGACTAGCCGCTCACAGGACCCCGGTCCTGGTAGAGCTCAAGCCAGGAGAGAGTCCGGTAAAGATCAAACAATACCCCATGTCTCAGGAGGCCCGGAAGGGGATCCAGCCACACATCCGGAGACTACGAAGCCTAGGGGTACTAGTTCCTTGCCAGTCTCCCTGGAACACCCCCCCTACTGCCGGTCAAAAAGCCTCACACAAATGACTACCGACCAGTACAAGACCTCCGGGAAGTAAATAAGAGGATCACGGACATACACCCAACTGTTCCCAACCCATATACTCTCTTGAGCTCCTTGGCGCCCTCCAGGGTCTGGCATACTGTACTAGATTTAAAGGACGCCTTCTTCAGTCTGCCGCTGGCACCCCAGAGCCAACCCTCATTTGCCTTTGATTGGCATGATCCGGAGGAGGGCTACAGTGGGCAACTCACCTGGACATGGCTACCGACCAGCCCCTCCCCGATGCCGAGGCTACTTGGTTCACTGATGGCAGCAGCTTTGTGCGAGACAGACACAGGTATGCGGGTGCAGCGGTGGTCACCGAAACGGACACTGTATGGGCGGAGGCTCTACCCTCCGGAATGTCAGCCCAGCGAGCAGAGGTCATAGCCCTCACCAAGGCGCTAACGTTGGGAGCTAGAAAATGGCTTAACAATTACCGGACTTGGGAGACCCAGTTTTACCAGACCTGCCCAAATACTCCCAGGAGGAGTTACAGCGGATCAAGAAACTCCCCATGGCCCAGGAGATAAAGGGATGGTGGTATACACCTAACAAGGAGCTCGTGCTGCCAGACCGGCTTGGAGTCTCAATATTAGAGCACATACATCGGTCTACTCACATGGGGGCCAGAAAATTAAAAGACTTAATCCGACATGCCAGAATCAAGATTCACCAACAGGACACCAAAATAGAGCAAGTTGTATCTGCCTGCAAGACCTGCCAGCTCACCCACGCGAGGGCCACATCAAATAAAAAAGGAACAAGGCTCTGAGGCACCAGACCGGGAGCCCAATGGGAAGTCGACTTCACTGAAGTCAAACCAGGAAAGTATGGTTATAAATATCTTTTAGTATTCACAGACACCTTCTCTGGCTGGGTAGAGGCATACCCAACCAAGTATGAAACGGCTCAGACGGTGGCTAAGAAGCTACTAGAAGACATCTTACCCAGGTATGGTTTTCCTGCTATGGTAGGATCAGACAATGGACCAGCTTTTATCTCGCAGGTAACACAGGCAGTAGCCAAAGTGGTGGGGGCAAATTGGAAATTACATTGTGCTTATACGCTCCAGAGCTCAGGACAGGTAGAAAGAATGAATAGAACCCTAAAAGAGACCCTTACCAAATTAACCATGGAGACTGGCAGGGACTGGGTGACTCTCCTACCGTATGCCCTTTACCGGGTTAGGAACACTCCTTATACTCTGGGTTTTACTCCCTACGAGATCATGTTTAGCAGGCCACCCCCTATTCCCAACCTTCAGTTTAAAGATCAAGAACTTTTTCTTTCCTTGAGAGGGCTCCAGAGGGCGCACGAGGGCATTTGGCCATGTCTCCGTGCCATCTACGAGGCTGGCCCGACCCCGACACCTCATCAGTACAGGCCGGGAGACTGGGTCTACGTCAAGAGGCACCACCAAGAGACCCTCGAGCCGCGCTGGAAAGGACCCTACATTGTGGTGCTGACAACCCCCACCGCTCTCAAAGTAGATGGAATCGCGACCTGGGTCCATCACACCCACGTTCGGCCAGCGGACCCCTCCTCGATCTGGAAGGACTCTGTCACGCGATGAGCCGTCAATCGGGACCAATACAACCCGCTCAAGCTCACCCACCTAATATTGGTAACTCTGTTAACTCTGCATGTCATTGCTCATGCTGCTGGGAGTCCCCACGCCCCCCAAAACATCACCTAGCAGATCATAGACACCAGTTCGGGGACAATACTTAATCAGACGTCCCAGAGCCACCCCAGGGACACTTGGTTCCCAGAACTTTGCGTAAACCTCCAAACTCTGTTCCCCTTGTCACCATAAATGCAGCAGGTCCCATGACTGTGTCCGTAAGCTACATGACAAGGGGGGAATGAAAGGGCGGGCCTACGCCGGCCAACTCCATCTTGTTCTGTGTCCTTCACCTTGACCACACCTCCTCCCCTAGAATAACTTCCCGCTCACCTGCCTAACAGGACTCGGACCCTTCCCCAGCCAATCGGCTGAGGCCACAGCCATTACCTCACCAACTGCCCCTAGGCCCCAATAAAACCTTTGTCCTTTTGAAACTCCCTCTCTCTCCCCGGTATCTCACCTCACCGCTGCGTCAGTGCAGGTAGGGGATTGAGCTCGAGCTAGCTCGAACAAAGGCTCTTTTGCTTTTACATCGGACTCAGCTCCCTGGCGGTATTTGGGGATCACGAATTCTGGGTATAACACCAGTCAGTTGCTGAAAGTAGCAACTAAGGTGTTTGTCAACTGTGACCAGGCAGTGCTAAGGGAAGAAGGCTGGAAGGTGCAGAAAAAGGCATACTTGTTACCTGATGCCTTGGTGGAGTGGTAGGAATGCTCTTGGAAAGGTGCCCTGCAGGGACAAGCCTGGGGCCAAAAAGGGGAACAGTGGGGAGGATGATCTCTCCCAGAACCAAAGTTAGGACTGAACTAGTATGCTCACTGTTGTAAGGAGGGCCACTGGAAAATGAGTGCTCCCTGCAGCTGGGTAATTGTCAGCAGGGCCCCAAGCAAAAAGAAAGAGGTCATGTGGTCTAGGGTTGGTATCAACCAGCATCACAGCCTCATGGGGCTCCCAAAGATGATTTTGTGGGGACAGCTGCCATACAGGACTATGAGGAGGACTAGGACAGACTGGGCTCTATTTTGTTAGGCCCCCAAGAGCCTATGGTCCAAACAAATGTGGGGGCTGACCCATAGACTTCATGGTAGATACTGGGACAAAACACTCAATGGTGACCCAACCCATGGGCTCCCTCTCACAGAGACAAGCCACCATTGTGGGGGCCATGGGCAATCAGACATGCCATCCCTTCCTTCTGCCTCGGTAATGCAATTTAGGTGGCCATGAAGTCATCCAGGAATTCCTGTACCTCCCCAACTGCCCTGTGGCCTTAGTGGGTCAGGACCACTTGGGAAAGCTGCAGGCCCAGATAACTTTCAACTCCCACAGACAAGCTGCTCTGGCCCTACGAAAGCTGGAAGAAAAGATTATGACTCTCCCAATTCCCTAAGGGGATTGTACAGTCTCATGGAGGAACCACAATAGGGACCTGAGTTGCTTTCAGAGTACTGGGGGTGTGAGCGGAGGACACCCACCAGGACTGGCCCAGAAGATACCTCCAGTAATTATAGAACTAAAGCCAGGGCAGAGCCCATCTGCCAAAACCAATATTTCATCCCTTGTAAGGCACAGGTGGGGATACAGAAGCACCTGGAGAGACTTCTAAAATATGGGATCCTCCAGCCCTCAGTCATCTTAGAACACACCTCTTCTACCAGTCCAGAAGCTGGGCACCAATAACTATCTGCTGGCCCAAGACCTTCACCCAGTAAACCAGGCTGCTGTCACCCTGCACCCAGTTGTCCCAAACCCATACACTCTCTTGGGTCTTATCCCCGCTGAAGCTGTCTTCTTCACATGCCTAGAACTCAAGGATGCTTTCTTCGGCATCCGTCTGGCCGCCCAGAGTCAACCAATCTTCACCTTCCAGTGGGAGAATCCTGAAAATGGTGACAAGGGCCAGTTGACTTGGACCAGATTTCCTCAGAGGTTCAAGAACTCCCCAACTATTTTCAGCACTGCATTAGCTTCAGACCTAAGAGCCTTCCCAGTGGATTAACATGGCTGTGTCCTGTTACGGTATTAGATGACTTACTGCTGGCTGGAAGGTCTCAGGAGAACTCCATGGAAGGCACTCGGTAGCTCCTTACCCTCCTATGGGAAACTGGCTATCAGGTCTCAAGGAAAAAGGCCCAAATCTGTCAAAAGAAAGTCAAGTACCTTGGCTTTCACCTCTTCCAGGGGCAGTACCAACTTGGCCCAGAGAGAAAACAGGCCGTTTGTTCGATCTGGGTCCCAATGACTTGACATCAGTTTTGGGACTTTCTCAGGGCCACAAGTTTCTGTAGAATCTGGATACCTAACTTCTCAGTCTTGGCAAAACCACTTTATGAGGCCACAAGTGGGGAGAGCAGGAATGTCTGTTATGGGAGCAAGTACAGCAAAGGGCCTTTGAAGGGATCAAATGGGCCCTTGGCAATGCACCTGGTCTGGGGCTCCCAGACATGTCCAAGTCCTTCTTGTACATTCATGAATGTACTGGCATCACGGTGGGTGTTGTAACCCAGATATTGGGGTCATAGCACTGCCCAGTGGCATATTTCTCTGTCTCCCAAGGCTGGCGACCCTGCCTATGGGCATTTGCAGCCATGGGCCTCTTAGTGTCTGAGGCTGACAAGGTAAGTATGGGGCAAAAATTGACAGTCTGAGTGGCACATTCAGTACTGACATTAATGGAGTACAAAGGACAATATTGGCTAACCAATGCCTGGATGATCAGATATTAGGAAATGCTATGTGAGAACCCACATATTCACCTAGAAGTAGTGTGGACTCTAAACCCAGCAACCCTACTGCCAGTTGGACCAAGTCAACCAGATCAAGGCTGCATTGAAATCATGGATGAGGTGTTCTCCAGCTGATGAGACTTGAGGGACCAGCCCCTCAAGGACCCCTATGCTGAGTATTTCACCAACGGTAGCAGTTTTGTGAAAGAGGGAGAATGCCTTGCAAGGTACTCCGTGGTGACCTTGAATTCTATCACTGAGGCCAAACTCCTGCCAAAGGGGACTTTGGCATAGAAGGCAGAGCTCATCACGCTAACCCAAGCCCTCCAACTGGAAGCATGGATATGTGTTAATATATACACAGACTCTAAGTATGTCTTCACCACCCTCCACGTACATGGGGCTTTATATAAAGAGAAGGGTCTAGTAAACTAAGGAGGAAAAGACATAAAGTATGGTAAGGAAATCCTCGAACTCTTATACGCTGTGTGGGCCCGTAGAAGAGTGGCAGTCATGTATTGTCAGGGACATCAAAGGGGAGACCACGGCTTCATGAGGAAACCGTAAGGCAGACAGAGAGGCAAAGCTTGTGGCTTCCAAAGGAACAGTGGAATCAGTGGCTTTAACTGCCATACTGTTCCATAGTCCACTAGCAGAATAGGACCTTAATTACTCACAACATGAGAGTACCTGGTTTAAGAATGAAAATGGAAGCTACCTTCCAGGTGGATAGCGTAAATTTGAAGATAGGCGGGTAGCAATTCCTGAGGCCTGGCTCCAGCTTTTTGTCAAGCAGTTTCATCACTTTTATACTGGCCGGACAGCTCTAGGGACTTCGTTGAGTCAACATTTCTACATCCCTCGACTCTCTAGTATAGCCCGAGCAGTATGGTAGTGATGTGAAATGTGAATCTGGAATAACCCATATCAGGGACTCAAGGCTACCCCTGGGATGCAGAGTGTCATGGGAGTCCCATTTGAAAATATGATGGTGGACTTCACTGACCTTCCCTGGGTCTGAGGCTGTAATACCTGTTGGTCTTTGTGTGCACTTTCTCATGCTGGGTGGAAGCCTTCCCTACTCACACAGAAAAGACACATGAAGTGGCCTGTCTTCTAAAAGAAATCATCCCTCAATTTGGAATCCCTATCACTATGGGATCAGTTAATGGGCCAGTTTTCTCGGTTGAGATGGTTCTGCTGGTGGCAAAGAGGTTAAAGATCACCTGGCAGTTACACACAGCATACTGACCTCAGAGCTCCAGGAAGGTGGAACGAATAAACAGAACCCTGAAGGCTCAACTAAGTAAATTATGTCAGGAAACCCACCTATACTGGGACAAGGTATTGCCAATCACCTTGTTAAGAATCAGGTGTAGCCCCACTAAGACAGGGTCCCCTTATGAAATACTTTATGGGCACCCTCCTCACCATTATCAAGGGCATAAGGGGGGATCTAAATGAGATAGGCAATCTAACCCTAAGGCAACAGATGCGGGCCCTTCCTTGGTCCTACCCTAACCACCTTATATCACTGGGTTAGGGAGCGATTACTTGTGAGTCTGACCATAGACACTCACCCCTTTAAACCATGAGATGCTGTATGGGTGAAGGAGTGGAATGTCCAACCCCTAAAACCCTTCTGGAGGGGCCCATTCACTCATTTTGCCCACCCTTACTGCAGTAAATGTAGCTGAAGTGGGTCCCTGGATTCACCACAGCAGAGTGAAGCCAGCATCTCGAAACTGGGAGTACATTCCTGATCCACAGACGCCATGCAAGCTGACCATATGGAAGAAGCAATCTACAACTCCAGAGGCTCTGGGAGACTGTAGCCCTGCTTCAGTCACTCTGGAAGCTGACTAATCTACACACAGCAGAAGCTTGAGGAATCAACAGTCTGGGGGAACAAATACACTGTGTCCTTATTTTCTGTATGTTTCCTTAATGTGAGGCACTGTCACCCTTGTTTCTTGCTGTTATTGTGATTCTTCCTCTACTTTTTGCCATAGGATTACAGAAGCCACACCGGACAGCTGGGAGTGTGGTGAGAGGTTTCTGTTAGCACTCACATTCCTTTTGTGGATAGGATGCTTCATTGGTATTGGTTGCTTCTAATCTGGATCCCTTCTGTAGACCTATATTCCTCATCCTGGGACTCATGTATGCACATAACCAGGTCAGGCCAGGGAGTCACTTGGACCTTACTATCCCATACACACTTCTCATGCCAGGAAACGATTCTGAGGACCTGCATACACAATAAGACCACCTATTCTATTTGGTAATGGGAGAGTCAATACACTTGTTTCAACCCATAGTACTCCCCAACAGAGGAAGGGCTAGAGGCCCAGAGTCACCCCAAGATAGGCAACGCCGATGTGGGCTAACGAATTAACAAAACTCAAATACCAATCCAACGTGGCTGGTGTCTATATTCTTTGATGTATGTACAGCCATAAGTGACACATTGCTGTATGGTTTGCCATGTGAAGGTCTGACATGGGAACGACAGTACCAACTCAATGATAAATATGTGTGAGGAGTCTGGTATGTGTGGTTCCTAGCTACAGGCACCTGAATTCTTCTGTCCTTATTGAAGCAGTGTCACATGGGCCATTTGGCAGAGTAAAGACAAACAGCACTCCTCCAAAAGGGTATGGCTGAGTCAAATTGCCAATTGGGAACCTGTAACCCCATTAATTTTACCATCCTTGACCCAGGAGACTCAAAATGGAAAAAGAACTACCAGATTGGCATACTTATCTATGGGCAGGGCACAGACCATGTTGTATTTTAAGAGAGTTATTGTCACACATAAAGCCACACGATCCACCAGGTCTTTCATTCCTTTTATGAAGAAATGGAGAAGGGTCCTCCTCCTGTCTCCATCATGATGAAAAATCTGTTTCTAGCCCTAGCAGAGACTATAGCCCAGACTCTAAAGATCTCTTCTTGTTATGTATGTGGGGGAACCAACATGGGGGATCAATGGCCATTGGAGGCTAGAGTATTAGATCTCTGTGAACCTTATAATGGAACAGAATACCCAAACCCTACTACCAGGGTTTGGCTCCTCAAAACCTCAATTATGGGAAAAAATTGCCTTGCCTGGTGCAGAACAAAGTTCACCATCTCTTTTGGAAGCTTAATGTGCCTAGGCCAAAGATTTTATAACTCAACCACCCAGATCCCAGTGGTGGTGATCCCCAGATCACCTTGAGCCAGATCTCCACCCCTTGTCTAACTTCTCTCACCTCCAAGAGGCCTGGGACAATCTCGATGCAACAGTTGAATGGCGGGCTCCAGGTGGACTATACTGGATATGTGGAAAGACAGGCTATATAGTACTTCCCTCAGGCTGGTCAGGGTCATGTGTGCTGGAACTATTCATCCATCTCTCTTCCTGCTCCCACTTGTCAGAAGGGAACATTTGGGAGTCCAATTGTATGCAGACAAGAAGACTCAAAGGGAGGGATGTGCCCTACAAATTGGCAATTGGAAAGATGATGAATGGCCTCCCAAGCATATAATCCAATAGTACTGCCCTGTCTCCTGGGCAGAGGTTGGGTCCTGGGGGCTACCACACTCCCATTTACATGCTAAACCACATAATCAGACTGCAAGCAGTTATAGAAATTATAACCAAAGAAACTGCCAGAGCTCTTAACTTACTAGCCAAGTAGCAAACCAAAATGCACAATGCTATCTATCAAAATTGCTCGGCTTTAGATTACTTGTTTGCTTTCAAGGGAGGAGTTTGTAGAAAGTTTAACCTCAGCAACTGCTGCCTGCAGATAGATGATGAAACAAAAGTCATAGAGGAGATCACAGATCTCAGGAGATAGGTTCCTCATGTCCCAGTCCAGGCCTGGAAATGCTGGAACCCCAGGGAGTTATTTGGAGAATGGTTTTCGACTCTTGGGGGATTCAAAACCGTCATAGGTATTAATCTCTTGATTTGAGGAGCTTCCTTAGTCCTACCCTGCCTAGCTCCCCTGGTTATATGGTCTCTCTCCAGCCTCACTGAGGCAGTGGTCAAAAGGAAAACAGCCAAGCATGTGATGATGTTACAGAAATATAAACCTCTAAACCAAGATGATGCTCTTTGACCCAAAGGAAGGGAGGTCCCAGCATCAAAGGGGGGAATGTAGTGGAGGCTTTCTCAGAACAAAGGAAGGCAACATGGCCCAATCAATTCCTATACACATATGCATAGATATGACATGATTCTGTAACTTGGACTGTGTCCAATCAGACTATATATATGTCACTATATATGGGAGACAAAGAAGTAGAAATTGCATAAAAGGCTACACCCCGCTGTGCTAGGGGCTCAGTTTTTTGGGTACAAACCCACTGAGCCCACACTGGTATGACAAATAAAGTTGCTTCCTGGACAGAAAAGCCTCAGTGTCCTGTCTTTGTGTGCAAGCATCCTGCTACAGCAGAGACTAGGGTCATTCATGGCTAAAGCTGTCATCTAATAACACCTTCTTCTATGCTTAGCTCTCAAGGAGCTCTGGTAAGCTCCATTCCTTCCTTTGTCCCTTTAGTCTCAGGAGTGGGTGGAAATGGCTTCCACTGCAACTAGTCTCTGAGTCCCTTGCCTGCCACTCCTTGCTTCCTTTAACCATGCCCACAGCTCTCTAGTCAATTTGCAACATTATTTTTAGATAAACCCCTGTTTCCTGCTGTACATGATAAATAAGATATGTTTGAGAAATAATCAAATGTGAGTTTAAGTTCATTTAGGAAAAAGACAAGAAAAACCTTCAAAAACACGATATCCTACATTTTTAGGAATAAAGATTATTTTCTTTTTTTTTTTTAATTTTTTTTAAATGTTTATTTATTTTTGAGACAGAGAGAGACACAGCATGAACGGGGGAGGGGCAGAGAGAGAGGGAGACACAGAATCGGAAGCAAGCTCCAGGCTCTGAGCCATCAGCCCAGAGCCCGACACGGGGCTCGAACTCACGGACCGCGAGATCGTGACCTGAGCCGAAGTCGGACGCTTAACCAACTGAGCCACCCAGGCGCCCCAAGATTATTTTCTATTTTAATGAGCATTCAGACATTAGAGTTCAGGAGGAAGGATGTAGATGTATTCCCTTAAATTCAGCTCTGAAAGAGGAATTAATGAATTTATTACTGAAATAATCTGACTTCCCTTACCTTCTTCTTGTATTTCCAATCAGTAGCTATAACATTTGGGGGAGCTATTAAAAAGAAGTTTATTCTGGAAGCAATATAATTGGACTAGCTTAATTGATAATATTTCAATATTTTTCAATTGACAAATGCCTATCCATGAGTCATAATTAATAAATCCACAGTGCTGAGAATATGATATAACACACCATCCTTCTGGGAAAGAAACCAGTTTATGCTCATTTTTTCATCTAGATGTAGAGGTCCTTCTGACACATGCTCTTTCTTCTCTGACCTCCTTTCCAAAGTCAGAAGCACATTTTGTTTCTCTCATAGTGGTTAAAAAATGACACACTGGGACATGTCTATAGGCTAAAGTATGAGCCAATTTCTAGGAACTAAAAAACGTTGCCAAAAAAGAAAAAAGAGACACAGAGAGCAGCATCTCAAATAGTCCCTGGATCCTGTCACTGAAAAATAATGACTTGAATTCTGTGTAGCAACCAGGAAGCAATATTGTATGACTCTTCCTTACTCTCAGCCCCTCACAATCCCCTTTCTCCAACATCCCAAATTTCATTCACATATAACACTGGAAAAAGTATGAAGAGATGAGGAAGAGTAAGTGTTGGCATCATGTTCTTTGTTGGGGAAATCTGCAAGCTCTAGCTGTTTCCATGTGAATGGCATTTCATTTTGCTCAGTTCAGCATTTGCTGATTGTTCATGCTGTCTAGAAAAGCTTTGATTAAACCTCCTAATTTCCAGTAAGCTTTTTCTCTCCTGCAGGGCAAGCCCTTGTCCTAAAAGTATAGATATATGGTCAAACGGAAAACAACAAAGTAGGAGAATTGAAGGAAAGGAGTTAAGAAGCTTGAAGGAATTACAAGTTTGGTGAATTTAACCAGTATAATGTTATGTTAACCAAGCATCTCTTTTGATACCCGTTTTACTAATTTTTTACACTCTATGATCCTGATGTATAAAAAAATAAAATCACCTGGGGTGTCTGGGTGGCTCAGTCGGTTAAGTGGCCGACTTTGGCTCAGGTCATGATCTCGCAGTTCGTGGGTTCGAGCCCCGCACTGGGCTTTGTGCTGACAGCTCAGAGCCTGGAGCCTGCTTCAGATTCTGTGTCTCCCTCACTCTCTGCCCCTCCCCTGCTTGTTCTCTCTCTCTGTCTCTCAAAAAATGAATAAAAACCTTAAAATTTTTTTTTAAATATTAAAAAAATAAACTCACAAACCCATTTCCATGTCATTTATATTTTTACAATATAAGTGATATAAAGCTATCCCTTGTTGGTTTCAAACACAGATAACTTTGCTTACAGAGGGTCATTTATATTTGATTCATGTGAGTAGAAAAGCAGAAGTTGCTTATTTCTCCAGCATGAAATTCTGACTTTGTTTAAATATGGTACTTGTTTAGGGGTGCCTTGGTGGCTCAGGTCAGTTAAGCGTCCGACTTCAACTCAGGTCATGATCTCACAGTCCGTGAATTCGAGCCTCGCGTTGGGCTCTGTGCTGACAGCTCAGAGTCTAGAATCTGCTTCAGATTCTGTGTCTCCCTCTCTCTCTGCCCCTCCCCTGCTCATACTCTGTCTCTCTCTGTCTCAAAAATAAACAAAAACATTAAAAAAATTTTTTTAAATATGGTACTTGTTTAGCCAGGTCCTCTGAATTCATTAATTATTATTAAGTGATTTTTAAATAATTGTGAGAAATCTATTATGAAAAAGCCAACTTATTTATAGGCACGTGTGTATGAGAGAATGTGTATGTGTATACACATATATATCTCCACATTTAGAACCTTGATATATATGCATATTAAAATATTGTTCATTATGGAAAAATGTAGAAAATAATATAATAAACGTCTTTGTATTTGCTATTTTATATTTACTACATATTTCATCCTTCCTACCCAAGTTCTGACTCAACTGATAGAGTCAAAGAAATTAGGCAAAGGAAATAAGATCTGCTGTATAATCAATAAAGTCTATATCAGGGGATATGGCATAGGTGGGTGTAGCAGTATACAACACTTTTTCCTTTCCAAGTTCTTAAAACCAAGTAAGGGAGACAAATACAGGCAGATAAGACTCTAAATAGCAGCTGATAAGGCTCTAAATAGCAGTAAGTTTGAAAAATTGGCTTGGGTAGAGTAAGAATTGGCTAAGACACCTGTACCCACACGGATACAGTTTTCCCTTGTTTCCAAAATTGTAACATCAGGTCAGAGTAGAAGTTCTCTGCAGATGGGAAGATCTCATCTGTATTCTTCTATATAGATGTTAAGCACAGCTTGTCAAGTTTCATGAAAAGGCCTTTTAGTAATTGGTTTTGAATTGCATTGAATACATATTGATATAAAGAACAATTTAGCCTTTACAACACTGGGATTTTCTATCCAGAAGCATGGGATATCTTTCCATTAATCCAGGTCTTCTAATGTCCATCAACAATGTTTTGCCATTTCTCTACATTAAGGTTTTGAGATTTCTTGCTAGAAATTCATAGACATCTTATAGTTTGGGTTTCTATTTTGACTCTATTTGATAAAAAAAGTACTTCAATTTTCAGATTTACTTAAGTTGGTTAATATTAGAGAAAGGGAATACTAGTAATTTTTGTGTGTATATGTATCCACCAACCTTGTTTAATTATCTTTCTGGTTTCAGTGTTTTTGTCTCCAAGTTTTCTGGGATCTTTTAAATAATTATATCATTTTCAAATATAAGCACTTTTTGTCTCTTTTGTTTCATTTTCTCCCCTCTCACTCTCCTCCATTGGTAGTCTTATTACTTTATAAGTCCTGATATTTGTTAGTAAATGTTGAATATTAGCGGGTACTAGTGGATATCTTTTTAAAAATCAATTTTAATAGGATTACTTCTAACCATTAACCATTCATTATATCTGCAACAGTTTTTTTCTAAATCAGACCTACTGAGATGTAATTCAGAAAGAGTAAAACTCGCCATTTTAACTGTACAGTTCAAAAAAATTTGCTTTAGAAAAGTGTCTATTCATGTCTTCTGCCCATTTCTTCACTGGGTTATTTGTCTTTTGGGTGTGGAGTTTGGTGAGTTCTTTATAGATTTTGGATATTAGCCCTTTATCCGATATGTCATTTGCAAGTACCTTTTCCCATTCTGTCAGGTGCCTTTTAGTTTTGTTGATTGTTTCCTTTGCAGTCCAGAAGCTTTTCATCTTGATGAGGTCCCAATAGTTCATTTTTGCTTTTAATTCCCTTGCCTTTGGAGATGTGTCGAGTAAGAAATTGCTGCGGCTGAGGTCACAGAGGTTTTTTTCCTGCTTTCTCCTCTAGGGTTTTGATGGTTTCCTGTCTCACATTCAGGTCCTTCATCCATTTTGAGTTTATTTTTCTGAATGGTGTAAGAAAGTGGTCTAGTTTCATTCTTCTGCATGTTGCTGTCCAGTTCTCCCAGCACCATTTGTTAAAGAGGTTATCTTTTTTTCCACTGGATACTCTTTCTTGCCTTGTCAAAGATTAGTTGCCCATACATTTGTGGGTCCAATTCTGGGGTCTCTCTTCTATTCCATTGGTTTATGTGTCTGTTTTTGTGCCAATACCATACTGTCTTGATGATTACAGCTTTGTAGTAGAGGCTAAAGTCTGGGATTGTGATGCCTCCTGCTTTGGTTTTCTTCTTCAATATTACTTTGGCTATTTGGGGTCTTTTGTGGTCCCGTGCAAATTTTAGGATTGCTTGTTCTAGCTTTGAGAAGAATGCTGGTGTAATTTTGATTGGGATTGCATTGACTTAGCAATAAGGAAGAGTGAAATCTTGCCATTTGTAGCAATGTGGATAGAACTGGAGGGCATTATACTAAGTGAAATAAGTCAGGCAGAGAAAGACAGATATCATGTGTTTTCACTCATATGTGGATCCTGAGAAACTTAACAGAAGACCATGGGGGAGGGGAAGGGGGAAAAAAGTTACAGAGAGGGAGGGAGACAAACCATAAGAGACTCTTAAATACTGAAAACTGAGGGTTGATGGGGGGTGGGGGGAAGGGGAAAGTGGATGATGGGCATTGAGGAGGGCACCTGTTGGGATGAGCACTGGCTGTTGTATGGAAACCAATATGACAATAAATTATATTTAATATAAAAATAAATAAAAACAAATGAAAAACAAAAAGTTCAAGTATGTACAGTAGTATAAACATAACCACAATCACAAACAAAACATTTCTATCACCCAAAAAAGTTCTCTCATAGCCTTTTGTTATAACCTGTACTGCTTTGCTTTTTGTCACTGTAGATTAGTTTGCACTTTCTAGAATTTCATATAAATGGAATTATACAATATGTACTCTTGTTTGGCTTCTTTCACTCAGCACAATTATTTTGACATTCATCCATGTTGTTACATTTCAATAATTCATTCCTTTTTATTTTTGAGTACTATTCTATTGTATATATACATAATCAGTTTACCCATTCATCTGTTGATAACCCTATGAGTTGTTTCCAGTTTTTAGCTATTATGAATAAAGCTGCTATCAACATTCATGTTCAAGTCCTTATATTGATATATGCTTTCATTTCTCTTGGTTAAATACTAAACTAGAATTAAAATGGTTGGGATATATGGTAGGTATATGTTTATTTTTTAAGACACTGCCAGATTGTCTTCCAAAGTGGTTGTTGCATTTGACATACCCACCAGTAGCTTGAGAATTCCAGTTGCTCCACATCCTTGCCAACACTTGGTATGATTTTTATTTTTTATTTTAGATATTTTAATAGGCATATAGTAGTATCTCATTGTGGTTTTAGTTTGCATTTCTCTAATGACTAATGATGTTGAACATCTTCTTGTGTACTTATTCACCATCTGTATATCTTCTTTGGTGAAGTGTCTATCTAAATCTTTCCCATCTTTATTTTTAAATTATCAAATTTGAAAGCTTTTTATGTGTTCTGGTTACAAGTTCCTTATCAGATACATGTTTTTCAAATATTTGCTCCAGCCTGTGGCTTGTCTTTTCATTTGTCAACAGTGTCTTTTCAGGAGCACAATTTAAAAATTTTTGATGAAAGTCATTGTATCATTTTATTTTATGGTTCATGCTTTTTATGTTCTAAAAATATTTTCCTAATATAAGAATTTTTATATATTATACAAAGGTCTGAGAATTTTTTGTGTGTGTATGTTTTGATGTCTAACTGCTCCAGGACCGTTTGTTGAAAAGACTATCATTTCTCCACTGAATGGCTTTAGCAATTTTGTTGAAAATCAAATTGACATTATATGTGTTCATTTATTTTTGAACTCTCTATTCTGTTATATTGATCTGCACATCTTTCCAATATATATTTTTTAAGATTATTGTAGTAGTTTGTATTTTGTCTACTTTGTCTACAAGTATTTTGTCTACTTTTGGTCCTTTCCCTTTTTTTTTTTTTAATGCTTGTTTATTTTTGAGAGAGCAGTGAGCGTACAAGCAGGGGAGGGGCAGAGAGAGAAGGAGAGGGACAGAGAGAGGGGAGACAGAGGATCCAAAGCAAGCTCTATGCTGACAGCCCCATATGGGGCTTGAACTCAGAAACCCTGAGATCATGACCCGAGCTGAAGTCAGACGCTTAACTGACTGAGCCACCCAGGCACCCTGGTCCTTTGCTTTTTTATACAAACTTTAGAAAAAGCCAATAAACCTCTACAGGGAAAAAGAGTTGCTGGGATTAAGAATGGCATTGCATTGAATCTACAGATGAAATTGAGAATAGACATTTTATCATATTGAGTCATCCTCTTCATAAATATGGTGTATTTCTCCATGTAGCTATTTTAAAAATTTTTTCTGTCAGCAATGCCTTATAACTTTCAGCATACACATCTTATACATATTTTGTTAGAATTACCTTATTTTATGATATTTTATGCTATGTTTTTATATTACATTTTCCATTGTTTACTGCTGCTATGTAAAAATACAATTGATTTTTGCATATTGACTTTGTATCATGAGATTTTGTGAAATTCATTTATTAGTTTTATGAGCTTTCTTGAAGATTCTTTGAATTTTCTATAAAGTTATTTATGCCAAGTGTGAATAAAGACAAATGTAACTCTTCCTTTCCATTCTGTATGCATGTTGTTTATTTCTTATTCTTACCTTATTGCTCTGGCTAGTACCTCCTGTGCAATATTGAAGAAGAATCTTGCGTTGTTACTGATCTTAAGAGGAAAGCACTCTGTTTTTCACCATTAAGTATGATGTTAGCTCTAGGCTTTAGTTGATACCCCTTATTAGTTTGAGGAGATTCTCTTCTATTCCTAACTTGCTGAGATTTTAACAAAATCAAGAATGAAATGAATTTTGTTAAATACTTTTTCTACATAGGTTGAGGTTTTTTGGGGGAAGCGGTTTTATATGGTGCTTAGTTGCCAGTTTTAATAGATACAGTGGTTCCCGCTTACCCATGGTTTTGTTTTCTGTGGTTTCAGTTACCTATGCTCAACTATGATCCTGACACATTATGTACTTTACATACGTTACAAACTTTTATTATAGTATACTGTTTTAATTTTTCAATTTTATTATTAGTTATTATTAATCTCTTACTGTCCCTAATTTATTAATTAAACTTTATCATAGGTATATATGTGTAGGAATAAATATAGCATATATAGAGCTCAGTACTATTCTTGGCCTCAAGTATCCACTGGAGACCTTGAAATAAATCCTCCATGAATAAATGGGGAAAATTGTTCTCAAGTGTTTGGTAAAACAGGGCTGGGTGTCTTTTATATGTGGATACTTTGATTACCAATTCAATTTCCTTGATAACTATTGATTTATTCAGATTTTTATTTCCTCTTGGATCATTTATAATTTATATTTTCTAGAAATATGTCCATTTCAAAATATTTTACAATTTATTGGCATAAAATTATTCACAAGTGATCTAAAAGTTATCTACATATCTATACCTCTGCACTATTTTTTATCATAATTTTTATTAATCTATGTTTTTTATATTTGTTTCTTGATCACTCTTGCTCTAGGTTTTTGTACTTTAGTTTTTGAAAGGCTCACTTTCAGTTTGTTCCTCTTCTCCATTATTTCTTTGTTTCTCAATTTATTAATTTATGTTCTTATCTCTGTTACATCATTTCCTTCTATTTTCTTTCAATTTATTCTGTTTGTAGTATAAGCCCTGGTGTTTGTCTTGTTCTTTTTGTAATCCAAGTGCCTGATTTAAGCTTTGATTGCCAAGGCATCCACTTCAATTGCCAGTCACACAAATAGATAGAGAGATAGGCTGCCTTCATCAACTGAAGTTCCTTTGTTTAGAGATCTTGGTTCATTTTCATAACTGCCAATTTGGGTCACTTGTTCTTTCTTTTCCTGTGCTTTAAATTCCCACTTTGATATTTTAAAGTCACTAAGAGTGGGCCCAAGAAGCCCTAGGTCCTACCCTCAACCCCAATAAAACCTAAAACCCGGGTGCATGTGCTCTCTCTCTTGTGTGTGCACTCTCTCTGACCTTGCTGTGTGGCCCTAGGTGTGCTGTGTAATTTCCAGGTCTTGTAAGTTATAAACTTTTATGTTTTGAAAGCTTCCTAATGGTTGTTGCAAAAGGGTGTCTTGCAGTCATAATAAGAACCACAGGTCTGGTTCAAAGACAACATTGATTATTGATAAACTAAGACTGGTACAAAACAATTAATGTAGTCAGCAAGATTGCATGATTGTCCTTGTAATTAACCAAGGGAATGCCCTTTATCTGCAACTTGCTTACTAACCACCTAAGTCAGGTGGGTAATACCATCTGGGAAAGGAACACTGCTGGCAGTCTGTCTTGCTGCTTTAGCATATTGCTTCTCTTTTGTGTTGTCTGTGATATCCAATCCAAAAGGTCATGGCTGCCATAATAATCCAAGAATATCCCCAGAGTACTGTGATCAAGGCCATATAGTCTAATGAGACAATTAGAACACTAATTATAAAGGTCTTAATTGGCTTTTAATGTGCATAAAAGTCCTTCATGCCTCAAGGCCAAGGAGTGCTAAGGAGGGTATATTGGGTCACAAGGCTATTGTCTTGACTTTTGTTAAGTACAGGTTTCTGATAACTCTCAGATCATACCACTGAACTGAATAATAATTTATTGAACTCTAAGTAAAAAACTGGACTCATAAAACTCCTAATGAAAGAACAAGATCAACAAAAATTAATTTCATGGGGCTGAATGAACTTATGAGGATGATTACAATTTTGTATGACTTTTATCCGAAACATAGATGGGTCAATTTTTTTTCCAGATTAAAAAAAAACTTTTTCTCTTAAACTAATTACAACTTATAGCAATTTGGCAAAGTCTACCTTTGTGAACAAAGATCAAACAATCATTTTTTCTCCCTACCTGATCCCTCCAAAATTTGGAAATTCTGAGTGAGTGTTCTTACTCTCACAGCAATATAGTTATTTGCATAATTTCAATAAGAATCTGTCCTCCTTGTAATAGGACCTAATTGGAAACATTGGTTGTATTACCAGATCTTTACCTGGAGTGACTGGACAGCTTTAAAGAACTAAAGTTGACTTTATGGAGCTAATAAAACCTCTTGGAAAAATACCTACAGAGTAATTGCTTACAGGGTTCCCAGCAGCCTTACCTGAATAAAGAAGGTCACTTTCTGGCAGGCCCAGGAACCTCAGGATATTTTGGAGACAACTACACAGAATTCACCCAAATCTATCAGTATTGCAGGGGAAATCTAAGGGTTGAGTTCTTGATCTGAGTTTTGAGTCTGAGTTCTTGGCTTGACTTCTTAGTTTTGAGAGGCTTTAAAAATTCAATCTGAGATCTATTATAAGAAGTTCCAGCAGAGCAGACTTAGAAGGGCCTAAATGGTGTATTGCTATTCCTGCTACACTTACGTAAATAATCAAGCCAAGTTTATGGAAACTAGATTTACTTTGCAAACACATTAGTCTTATTTTGGTTATCTTTGCTTGAAATGGAAGTGATGGTACAGAGCAAATTATGTTTCAGTAAAAACTATAATACATGCTTGTGGATATCAGATTCTAGTTCTGTTAAGTGTCTTTGAAGTTTTGTTTCCTACCTGTAAACTGGACTAGATATTGCATTCTCATTTCCTCCAATATCTGGCTACAACTTTCCAAACTAATGTTTCCAATTTTCTTCTACCCTTCTGACTTGGAATCACTGAGAACTAAAACTGTCTTTTTTTCCAAAGCCATGCAAACTAAAGTGCGACAACTTGACATGAACGTCAGAGAAATCACCACAACAGATCATATATGAACAACCTCCATGCCTGTTGTCATATGGGCCACTTATAAAGATCACTAGAGACATTCAAAGTGGAAACAAGTAAAACCTATCATATTGCCACTGGTTGCCCTCACTCTATTTGAAGACGCTTCAAGCCTGACATCTAGAAATCTGTTGGACTGGATGCCTTAAGAATTTAGAATTTGGGATTATAATCTGCTCCAATCAGTAAACATCATTTCTTTGTTTCTGTGGAAATGCCTCTTATTAAACATCTGATGCAAATATTTGGATCATAGGAGCCTAACTTGGGGAACCCACCTTTGTCACAGTCTCCCAAAATGAGACACAACCCTCTCACTGAGCTAACCTATTCTCAGGACTAAGAGACTATAGTTCAATGGGATATGAAGTAACCTACCAAATCAGGACAGGTTCAAACCTACTTAGACCAGATGGCCCAAAATATTAAAATATTCCACAATATGATCACAATCTTTGAACATATGCCTAGGTCCTTCAACATCACTGACTTAGTTTCATTGCCAGACCCTTCAAGTTTGGGAGAGTGGCTATGGACTGGATTTTAGACTATTGCCTGTATAATTATAGGATTTGCTACTATAATCCTATTTTAGGGTGTGCTCGGGATTCTCTCTCTCCCTCTCTTTGCCCCTCCCCTGCTCACACACTCTCTCTCTCAAAATAAATAAATAAACATTAAAAAATCCTATTTAGACATATAATTTCTAGTTTAAAATGTGTCTTACCCTTGACTTTTAGCATATTACCTACTCAGGTAGTGAAGGTCTCTACCATTGACTCTGATGCCTCTGGCATCACAGAGTAAATTATAGTATAAACCCTGGAAGTTATTATTATTTTTATTATTGTAATGCAAGTGCCTGATTTAAGCTTTGATTGCCAAGGTATCCATTTCAAAAAAGCATCGACTTCAAAGACAGCATCTCAAATAAGCACATTGCCACCCACATGAATACATAAAGTGCTAGGCCTCCACCCCCAACCAAGGCTCTTTTGTTTTAGAAACTTTAGTTGATTTTAATAACTGACCATTTGGACCACTTGTTTTATTCTTTTCCCATGCTTTGCATTCCTGCTTTTATTCTTAAAGCTCACCAATTAAGAATCACCCCACAAATCCCTAGGCCCCCACTCTCAACCCCAATAAGCAGAACCCCAGGCCCATGTTTCTCTCCCTTTCCCTGACACTTTGCTACGTGTCCCCAGGCGTGTAGTGTAACTGCCAGGTTTTTAAACTAATAAACCTTTATTTTTCAGTTTCCTGATGGTTGTTACTGAAGAGCCTCTTGCAATCATACTATGAACCACAAAGGCTGGTCCAGTCACAACATTGATTACTGACAGGCTGATACAGCAGAAAGCAGTGTTCTAGTTTCACAAGTTGAACACACATCATTTATTCTCAATCTTTCTTGTTCACAAACACATTTTTTTTTTTTTTACTATTTATTCATTTATTTTGAGACAGTAAGAGACAGAGAGAAAGAGGGAGGGGCAGAGAGAGAGGGAGAGAGAATCCCAAGCAGGCTCTGCACTGCCAGAACAGACATGGGGCTTGATCCCACGAACCAGGAGATCATGACCTGAGCCAAAATTAAGAGTCAGAGGTTTAACCAACTGAGCCACCCAGGCACCCCTTCACAAACACATTTAAAGCTATATATTTAATATGTACTACTTTAATTTTAATTCATAATTGGATATTTTTACCTTTTTATTTAAAAATTGTTTTTAATGTTTATTTTTTGAGAGACAGAGTGTGAGTGGGGGAGGGGCAGAGAAAGAGGGAGACACAGAATCTGAGGCAGGCTCCAGGCTGTAAGCTGTCAGCACAGAGCCCCGATGCAGGTCTTGAACTCACAGACCATGAAATCATGGAAGCTTAACCAACCGAGCAACCCAGGAGCCCCTTATCTAGATATTTTAAAATTTCCTTTGTGGTTTTAACTCACAAATTATTAATGAGTAAATCTACAGACATCTAACCATATAAGCCTTTTTTTGCTATTTATAATTGTTGATTTCTAGTGTAATTTCACTGTAGACAGAAAAAATTGTATGAACTTTGTTGAGGTTTACTTTGTGACCTAATAAGACATGTTCAAATTTTATAATTTTTCTGTATGTACCTGTAAGGAATGTGTACTCTTTATAGGGATAGAGGCATCTTTATTTACCAACTAAATTAAGCTTATTAATTTTGTTGTTTAAATTTCCCATACCCTTTTTATGTTTTATCTGTCTCTGCAGTACTAGTTCGTGACAGAGATGTGTTAAAGTCTCCCACTATTACCATAGTTTTGTTAAGTTCTTCTTGCTATTTAGCAATTTTTCTCTATTTATTTCAAGTTCCTAATTGTTATATCTTTCTGAGTTTTGTTTTTTGTATAATTGTGCTTTGTTCCTCTTAAGGCCCTTTATCTTAATTCTATTTTATTGCTATTAATCCTGCAAAACCAGTTTTTAGCATTTACCTGATAAGTCCTAATCACCCTTTTATTCTCAACATTTTTATGATTTTTGCTTTAAATGCTTTTTTAAATTTATTTTGAGAGAGAGAAAGAATGTACGTGTGCACAAGTGGGGGAGGGACAGAGAGAAAGGAAGAGAGAGAATCCAAGCACACTCTGTGCCTTCAGCACAGAGCCCAATGCAGGGCTTGATCCCATGAACCACGAGATCATGACCTGAGCTGAAACCAAGAGTTGGATGTTTGACTGGGCCACCCAGGTGCTCCTCAATGCATTTTTGTTTTAGATACATATTTTGTGATCAGTAAATAGCAAGATTTTGTTACTTTATCTCATCTTATCATCTCTATTCTTAAAAATATAAAGAAATCTATTTACATTTGTAGTAAGATATAACTGTAAGGTTTTTGGGGGCGCCTGGGTGGCTCAGTCGGTTAAACGTCCGACTTCAACTCAGGTCACGATCTCGCGGTCGGTGAGTTGGAGCCCCGCGTCGGGCTCTGGGCTGATGGCTCAGAGCCTGGAGCCTGCTTCCAATTCTGTGTCTCCCTCTCTCTCTGCCCCTCCCCCGTTCATGCTCTGTCTCTCTCTGTCTCAAAAATAAATAAACGTTAAAAAAAAAATTAAAAAAAAAATAACTGTAAGGTTTTTGGTTTCCAAACTGCAGCCAGGGCAATGGGTGAAGAGTAGCTACACAATAAAGAAAGGAACTAGACTCATCTTTTTTTTTTTTTTTTTTCAACGTTTTTATTTATTTTTGGGACAGAGAGAGACAGAGCATGAACGGGGGAGGGGCAGAGAGAGAGGGAGACACAGAATCGGAAACAGGCTCCAGGCTCCGAGCCATCAGCCCAGAGCCTGACGCGGGGCTCGAACTCACAGACCGCGAGATCGTGACCTGGCTGAAGTCGGACGCTTAACCGACTGCGCCACCCAGGCGCCCCTAGACTCATCTTTAAGACTTTCTTAGAGATAGCAAAACTATTTCTGCACACACACACAACCCCCACATAAAACAGAAGGCAAAAAGCTGGTTCTGCAACTTGTACCCCATTATCTTTGCCTAGCATATTTATAAGAAAGCTTGAGGGAGAGAAAGGAAGGAGGGAGGGAGTGGAGTGGGAAAGAGAGAGGGAGAGAAAAAAAAAAAGAATGGGAGTGGGGAGAGAGGGAGAGAGAGAGACAGAGAGAGAGAGAGAGAGAGAGAGAGTGAGTAATTGGCCTGGTGGGAGAGTATTGTGTCTTCCCTATCCCATCTCCCAAGACAAGAAAGGTAAGAGGGGAGGGGTGAGGTGCATGCCAGAGGGGAAGGTGATGTCTCATAGGTATCTCACCCATGTGCATGCTGAATGAAGACACCTGCAGACTTGATGCTGCCTTGATACAGAGCCGAGTGAAAAGAGAAAGTTTTTAGAGAAACTGAACTGTAGCTCTTGAAGTTGGCAGGGCCAGAGAGACTGATGCCTGAAAGTTGCCCAGATAAGTTCTTCTCCCCCTGCTCTTTCTCCTTCTTCTCCTTTTAATATTTTACTCTACTATTCGATTCTATTGTTGAGTTTCTTTTTTAACAGCTCTATTTATATGTCTGACATATAAAAATTATATGTATTTAAAGTGTACAACTTTATTTTTTACGTGTACACATTGTGAAATGATCACCATATCAAGCTAGTTAACATATCCATCACCTCTACATCCCATAGTTACCCTGTGTGTGCACATAGAAGATTTAATTTAATATCTATTCTCTTCATGAATTTCAAGTTTAAAATATGATATTGTTAACTATCATCATCATGCTGTATATTAGATCTCCAGAACTTACTCATCTTGCATAAGTGAAATTTTTTACTCTTTAATATTACCTCATATCTCCTTCATGTATCCCCTGGCAACCACCATTCTATTCTTTGCCTTTATGAGTCTATTTTAGATTCCACATGTAAATGAGATCATGCAGTTCTCATTCTGTGTCTTCCTTATTTCACTTAGCATAACGTCCTCTAGCTCCAACCATGTTGTTGCAAATGGCAGGGTTTCCTTCTTTGTTAAAAAAAACATTTTAAAATGTTTATTTATTTATTGTTTATTTATTTTTGAGACAGAGAGAGAGAGAGAAAGCGTGCACACAAGCAGGGGAGGGACAGAGAAAGAGGGAGACACAGAATCTGAAGCAGGCTGCAGGCTCTGAGCTGCCAGCACAGTGCCCCACACAGGGCTCGAACCCACAAACTGCAAGATCAGGACCTGAGCTGAGGTTGGATGCTTAACCAACTGAGCCACCCAGGTGCCCCTCCTTCTTTTTTAAAGCTAATATTCCATATATATGAATGGATAAAAAGTTTATCCATCAAAGGACATTAAGGTTGTTTTCATATCTTAGCTATTGTGAATAATGTTGCAATGACATAGGAATGCACATATGTTTTTAAGGTACTGATTTTGTTTCCTTAGGATATATATACCCAGAAGTGGGGTTGCTAGATCATATTGTAGCTCTACTTTTAATTTTTTTAGGAAGCTCAATAGTGTTTTCCATAATGGCTGTACTAGTTTACAAACCCACTAGCAGTGTACAAAGGTTCTCCTTCTACCACATCCTCACCAGCACTTGTTACCTTTTGTCTTTTTGATAATAGATATTTTGACAAATGTGAGGTGATACCTCCTGGTGTTTTGACTTGCATTTCCCTGATGACTAGAGATGTTGAACACCTTTTCATGTACCTGTTACATGTGAAAATATTCTTTGAGAAGTGTCTATTTAGGTCCTTTTCTCATTTAATCAGGTTATTTGTATTTTTGGTATTCACAGTTGTGTGATTTCCTTACACATTGTGGATATTAACCCTTTATTAGATATGTGATTTGCAAATATTTTTTTCCATTTCATAGGTTGCTTCTTTATTTTATTGTTTCCTTTGCTGTGCAGAAGCTTTCTAGTTTGATGTAATCCTGCTGTCTATTTTTATTTTTGTTGCCTGTGCTTTTGGTGTCATATTTTGGTTAAAAAAATCATCAATCATTGCCAAGGTCATTGTCAAGGAGGTTTTCTCCTATGCTCTCTTTCAGGAGTTTTATGGTTTCTTATATTTGAGTGTTCCATCCATTTTTAGTTGGTTTTATGTATGGGCATGAGATAGGTCTATTTCATTCTTTTGCATGCCAATATTCAGTTTTCCCAACACCATTTGAAGAGACTATTCTTTCCCCATTGTGTTTTCCTGGCACCCTTATCAAAGATGAGTTAACCATAAATGTGTGCATTTATTTCTGTGCTCTCTACTCTGTTCCACTGGTCTATATATCTGTTTTTATGCCAGTTCCATACTGTTTTGATTACTACAGCTTTGAAATATAATTTGAAGTCAGGTAGTGTGACTTCACAAATGCCTCCAGCTTTGCTTGTCTTTCTCAAGATTGCTTTGGCTATTTGAAGTGTTTTGCAGTACCATTTGAATTTCATAATTGTTTTTCTCTTTCTGTGAAAAATATCATTGGGCTCTTGATAGGGGTTGCATTGAATCTATAGATAGCTTTGGGTAGTATGGACATTGTAATATTAATTCTTCCAGTTCACGAACACAAGATATCTTTCCATTTACGTCTTTCTTTTTTTTTTTTTTTTTAAATTTTTTTTTTTTCAACGTTTTTTATTTTTATTTTTGGGACAGAGAGAGACAGAGCATGAACGGGGGAGGGGCAGAGAGAGAGGGAGACACAGAATCGGAAACAGGCTCCAGGCTCCGAGCCATCAGCCCAGAGCCTGACGCGGGGCTCGAACTCACGGACCGCGAGATCGTGACCTGGCTGAAGTCGGACGCTTAACTGACTGCGCCACCCAGGCGCCCCTCCATTTATGTCTTTCAAAAAATTTTTCTCCATCAATGTTTTATAATTTTCAGTGTGAAAAATTTTCACCTCTTTGGTTAAGTTAATTCCTAAGTATTTTATTCTGTTTGTTACTAATGTGAATGGGATTACTTTCCCATTTCTGGATTGATTGCCTTTTTTTTTATTATTGCCTTTTATTTCTTTTTCTTGCTCATTTGTTCTAGCTAGGACTTCTAGTACTATGTTGAATAGCAGTAGCATCCTTGTCTTGTCCTGGGTCTTAGAAAAATAGCTTTCCCCCCATTGATTTTGATGCTAGTGGTGAGTTTTCATATACGGACTTTATTGTATTGAGGTATGTTGATGTTGAATTTTGTCAAATGCTTTTTCTGCATCTATTGAGATGAGCATGTGGTTTTTGTCTTTCATTCTGTTAATGTGGTATATCACATTGAGTACTTTCCATATTTTGATCTATCCTTGCATCTGAGGGATAAATATCACTTGGTTGTGGTATATGATCCTTCTAATGTGCTGGAGGATTCAGTTTGCTAATATTTTGTTGAGGATTTTTGCATCTATGTTCATCAGAAATACTAGCCTGTAGTTCTCTTTTCTTGTATTGTCTTTGGCTATGGAATTAGGGTGATGCTGGTTTCATAAAATAAGTTTGGGAGTATTCTCTCTTATTCTGTTTTTTTTTTTTTTGAAGAGTTTAAGAAGGGTTGGTATTAGTTTTGAAGAGTATAAAAAGGGTTGGTAGTAGTTGGTAAAGTACTACTCTGAATATTTGTAGAATTCACCCATGAAACAATCTGGTTCTGGGCTTTTCTTTGTTAAAAAGTTTTTGATTAGTGATTCAATCTCCTTATTTGTTATCGGTCTCTTTAGGGCTTCTATTTCTTCTTGATTCATTCTTGGTAGATTGCATGTCTCTAGGAATTTATCCATCTCTTCCAGGTTATCCACTATGATGGTATGTAATTATTTATATTAGTCCCTTACATAATCCTTTTTATTTCTGTGTCATCTATTGTAATGTTCCTTTTTCATTTCTCATTTTATTTATGTGAGTCTTTTTTTTTCCAGTGTAGCTAAGATTATGACAATTTTGCCTTTTCGAAAACACAACTCTTAGTTTTGTCAATTTTATCTATTGTTTTTCTATTATTTATTTCATTTATTTCCACTCTAATATTTACTGTTTCCTTCCTTCTTCTAATTTTGGGTTTAGTTTGCCCCCTTTTATCTCCTAGTTCCTTCAGTTGTAAAGTTATGTGGTTTAATTGAGGTCCTACTTTTTTTAAAATGTAGGCATTGGTTGCTATAAACTTCTCTTAGTACTCCTTTTCCTGCATCCCATAAATTTTGCTAAGTTGTATTTTTGTTGGTCTCAAAGTATTTTTTTTAAAGATGGATGTTCTTTTTTTTAAATGTTTATTTATTTTTGAGAGAGAGATACAGTGTGAGCGGAGGAGGGGAAGAAAGAGAGGGAGAGGATCCAGGCTCTGAGCTGTCAGCACAGAGCCTGACGTGGGGCTTAAACTCACAAACTGTGAGATCATGATCTGAGCAGAAGTCAGATGCTTAACCAACTGAGCCACCCAGGTGCCCCTGTCTCAAACTATTTTTCAAATTCCTTTTTTACTTCCTCTTTAGCCAATGGTTGTGCCAGAGTATGTTGTTTAGTTAACATGCTTGTGAATTTTCCTGTTTATGTTATTCATTTTTTTAAAAATTTAATGTTTTATTTACTTTTGAGAGATAGAAAATGAGCGGGGGAGGGGCAGAGAGAGAGGGAGACACAGAATTCGAAGAAGCAGGCTAGAGCCTGATGTGGGCCTCGAACCCACCCACTGATGGTGAGATCATGACCTGAGCTGAAGTTAGACGCTTAACCAACTGAGCCACACAGGCATTCCCCCTTTCTTTTATTGATTTCTAGTTTCATTCCACTGTAATCTGAGAAGATACTTAGTATGATTTCAATCTTTTAAAATTTGTTAAGACTTGTTTTGTGACGTAACATGTGATCTGTTTGTTGTTGTTGGGTGGGATGTTGTATACATGCCTGTTAGGTCCATTTGGCTTATGATATTGTTTAAATTAGCTCTTTCCTAGTTGATTTTTCTGCCTGCATATTCTATTCATTATCAAAAGTGGGGTACTGACATCTCCTACTATTATGTATTGCTGTCAGTTTCTCCACTCAGATATGTCAATATTTGTTTTATATATTTAGGTACTCTGATTTTGGGTGCATATATATTTATAATGGTTATATATTTCTGTTGAATTGACTCTTTCATCATTATATAATGACTTTCTTTGTCTCTAGTTAGTTGTTTAAAGTCTATTTTGTATGATACAAGTATAGCCATACTTATTTTCTTTTGGTTATCACTTGCATGGTACATCTTTTTCCATTGCTTCTCTTTCAGATTATGTATGTCTTTATATTATTTTTTAAGTTTATTTGTTTATTTTGAGAGGGATTGAGAAAGAGAGAAAGAGAGAGAGAACACACATGAGCAAGGGAGAGGCCAAGAGAAGGGGAGAGAGAGAGAATCTCAAGCAGGTTCTATACTGTCAGGGTAGAGCCTGATACAGGGCTTGAATTCACAAACTGTGAGGTTATGATCTGAGCCAAAATCAAGAGTCAGACACTTAAATGACTGAGCCACCCAGGGCCCCCTGTGTGTCTTTATATTTAAAGTGAATCTATTGTAAATAGCATATTATTGGATCTTATTTTCTTTTAATCTATTCACCCACTGTATGCCTTTTAATGGGGAGTTTAATCTATTATTTTTAATGTAATTATTAATAGATAAAATGGTTTCTATTGCCATTTTGTTTGTTGTTTCCTGTTTGTTTTGCACTCCATGACAAATAGCCAGCCTTCCCATGACAATGTGCATATGACAGCTATAATAGAATTCCCTGTTACCTTTCCCTGAACCTCTTCATTGCAACCCTGGAAAAGCTAAGGTAGCTCACACAATAGGGAAGGGAAACAAGAGCAAGGAGGAACCTTAAAAGGTAAACCATGAGAATACTTCCCCATTGCAAATTCCCATGGCTTGGTCAGGCCTGAGCTGCAGTGGGGATAGGGGAAGGGTAGAATCTTTAAACTGAATGAGAAACTGAAGTTTGTACTCTGAGTGGCCTGGACTTTTAATATGTGAAAATGAAGCATGTTTATTAATATGTGAAATTGACAAAAGGCTATGGGATCTATCTGGGAAACAGCAGGTCATACAGAAGTCTGAAGGGGATTAGTGAGAGGAAAACAAGTCTATTTCTTGATTGCATTTTACTAAGTTCAACATGTTCAATAAACATGTTACACATTTATTGTGATGACTGATACACCTGGCCTCATTTCTAATAGTTATTTTGTGTTTCCATTTACTCTGTTTCTCTCTCTCTCTCTCTTTTTCTATCTTAATGCAACACTCATAAGGTTTCCATGCTCTACTTTTTCTATTTTAGGTTTGAAAATTATGAGTTATTAATTTATAAATAAGTTTTCTTAAGGCCTAAAATACCAAATTATTAGATATGTTTCTCTTCCTCTTGCATTTGACAGATTTTTGTGTACTTTAATTACCTATTAAATAATACAATCCACTATTTTATTATTGTCTATACTTTTGGATTAACCTTTTTAAAACCAAAAAATTTTGAAGCCTTTCTATAATTGGCTGTTAATAATATATTTATCAATTTTTATGCTTGCTGTAATTTTGTATATTCCATGTCTCCCTCTGTGTTATCTTTGTTTCTTATATTCTTGTCTATTTTTCAGGTTGTGCAGTGAGCATCTGTAGTTTTGCTTTCCATCTTGAATGTTAGTATAGCTGAGTATAAAATTCTAAATTGATTGTAATTTCTCTCCAACACTAGTATATTCTGGCATTTTTTGTTTCTGTTGAGAAGACTTTTCAACATATAAAATGTCGATTACCTTTTTAAGGTAATCTTTTTTTTTGTGGTAGCTTTTAACATTTTTCTTTATCCTTCATGTTCTATAGGTCCATTATAATGTGAGTTGGTATGATTTTACATTTATTTATCCTGCTCACTATTCAAGGTGCATTTTAAATGTGACGGCCACTAACTTTTGAATTCTGGAAATCTGTAGGTTATCATCTTTTCAAAGATAGTTTTTTCCCCCTTTTTCCTTCTATTCATTTCCAGTGGATCTACTTTTATTTTTATTAATTTTTTTTAATGTTTATTTATTTTGGTGGGGGCAGAGAGAGAGAGGGGGAGACAGAAGATCTGAAGTGGGCTCTGCACTGACAGCAGAGGGACTGATGTGGGGCTCAAACTCAAGAATGGTGAGATCATGACCTGAGCTCAAGTTGGACACTTAACTGACTGAACCACCCAGGAGCCTCCCTGTGGATCTATTTTTAGACCTGGTGTGCAGCCTCTCAATATATCTTGTCTATATTAACCGCTTTTACTTATATATTATTTCTTTGTGCTTTTGTAAATTTCTCACCACTGCCCTCCACATACTGATTATTTTGTTGTTCTGTATAATCTAGATTTTAGTCCTATTGAATTTTTTACATTTCTACCTATAGCTATTAATATGTTATTATAGTTCTGATGGAGAATAGACTTTTAAAAGATAATCATTCTAGGGTTATTATTCCAAGTTTCAGGAGAAATGCACACTCCAGGATACATGGATAGAGATTATTTCTTAGAATGTACCAATTATATTACAAGATGCATGTGTTTTATCTTACCTAATAAAGCCTGCTATTGTTTTTCCTTATGATACATTATAAGAATAATGTACTTATAATGCTAATAACTTTGGTTATTCTTTTTCTTTAATGGTCTGAGTTCTTAGCTCTCTAAGATGATGAGGTATTTTGTGATTATTTAAAAAGAACAGTGACAAAACAATTGCATTTTCAAAATAATATATGCAAGAAGGTTTGAAGTCAGTTTTCATAATTCAATACATTAAAGAGGGCTGGATGATGAGCACATTTTAAACATTTCAAATGCAAATAAAAGACAGCTAAATAGACACTCTGCTGAATTTCTCCAGACAAAAGGCTTCAGAACCCACCCAAAGCATGTAATCCTTTTGTCTAAAAGGGAAAATCTACTGGAAATCATAAGAGATTAGAAACAGAACCTTTAATGGAGATTATCTGGCATTGTAATATGGTAGTATGGAAGTTATAATGGTAAACTTCAAGCATGTTTAAGTTAATGGATATTCCATGTCAGGTGATTAAATGAGGGTGGTTTGAAATAGGATAGCTTACGATGTATTAATTATTTTTCATCTGAACTGATTAGCTATGAAAATGTTTTCCTTTACTCTGAGGAGTATACAAAATTTATTAAAGAAAACAAAAAGCTAATGCCTAATAAACCTAATTATAAAGCATCTGTACTATCTCTTCAAATATAATATTCCACAATAGTCATATAGAAATTATAAAATGAGTAATAAGAAAACATCAGTTTCCTCTGGATTCTTACAGACCATCAGAAACTTGCTCAATCTTTAGCATTTGGCTTGATTGATCAGCCATTCCTTTAAATAAAGATCTCATATTTTGAATCCTGTTTCTATTCCTTTCTTCTTCTTGCCCCTCAGAGTCTTTAACCCTCAGTTCTACTCGATTTGCCGTTTCTTTCACGTTTTCATTCAAAGTATTAACCTGTTCTCGGCATATCACATATTGTTTCTTTCTGGTAATCAAAGTCTACATCTACAGTTCTGATACCATTCTAAAACGTCCATTGTGTATTTCCAACTGCCTATTAAACAGTCGTATTTGGCTATTCAGTGAGAACTTCTGTACAACATGTTTAAAATTTATTCCAAAGAATGTTTATGGAAGACTTAACTATGTCCAGACCACTGTCCTGGGTGTTGGGCCTATAAAAATCATGAGGCATAAGGAATTAGAATTAAACAGGAAGAAAGACCCATAAACAAAAGTTACAGATACAATGTGATGAAGGCTGGGAACAGAGAAATGTGCACAATGTGTTCTGGGTGCCAAGTGAAGCTGGCTGATCCCCTAAAATCCTCCCTCTCCTCCTTCTACCCACTCAACCTCCAAACACTATAGTCATTTTTCACTCACTTTTCCTATATTCCATATTACTAAATTAGTTACCAAATGCCATTTGTGATTCTTTCTTCCAAAAATCTCATAGAAATCCTGCCGTTTTCTGTCCTTCACTCCTTGCTATCCCCATTGTCACTGTGATGGTCCAGTCTCTCTCAATTTCACATGGATTGTTTTCATATCCCATTAACTAGACTCCCTGTTTAAATCTCACTGTCATAATGTTAGGTTACTATCAGTGTTGGCCACAGAATTAGATCAATACCTAACATCAAAAACACCTAGAATTACCACTTTGGTGTCAACATCACCTGTAACAATTGAATTATACTAGTCAATATTAATAACTGCAGATGAAGTCAACAAACAATTGCAAACATTGTTCAAATGTCTCTCCCAATCTTCTCAGTATTGAGATGAACTTTCATCATTTCATTGTCTTGCTTACTGAGCGCAGGTCTGCCACCTAATAGCTGTAAACTTACCCAAGCTGTTTAACTTTTCTGGGCCACTTTTCCTCATCTGTACAATAGATTATTTCACCAAGTTATGATTTTTTAAAAAATACACATAAGTATGAAAAACAGTGCTTAGGACAGAGTAAATGTAGTTGCTCTAATAATTCTTATTATTGTCCATTCTGTCCAACTCTTATGACATTATGCCTCTTAATAAATTTATAACACTTTTATGTTATAGTTTTTCATATATTTTCTCCATCCTATTAAACCATATGCACCATGAAGGCAGGGATTGAATCTTATTTGTCTTCAAGCATGATTTGTGAACCAATTTTTCCTTGGCCTATGATTTGTCACCCAATAGGATTTGACAGATTCCTGTTTGATTCACAGTTGATGGGGACAAAAAGCACCAGAGCTCAATTAAAATGATACTTGAAAGATACCTGATATCACTAAAATCTATGGAATTATGTATTAAATGGTCCCCAAAGAATCACCTATTTCAAAAATTAAAAATTATTACAAAGAGCTTAATACATCATGTTATACAATATATCATGTACATAAAAATGTCAAAAGTAGCTTTATTTTACATTACTATATTTCTTGATGGTGATCTATCTAGACAAGTAAGGCTTGCTGAATTTGAACATGGATAATAAAGCTCACACTCTAAGAAAATGTTTAAAATATGAAATAGAACAAGGGATTGTGGTAGAGAACTCCTTGGGAGAATGCAGTTAAGGGATCTTTGAATCTCAACAGTTTGCAATTCCTTTCACAGCACATAAATGATTTAACAGTAACACAGAGTGGCCAGAGTAAATTATTTCCATTTCTATCACTGCACAACCTATAATAAGTAACCAGATAAGATGCTGAATGATTATATTGTTATGATGTATGCTGAACTGATCTGAGTTTTTTTTTCTTTTTTGTTTTGTTTTGATTTCTGATGCATTGGATCCTTGCCAAATCATTAAACAAGTCACATTCAGCTGAAGCTGGCTTGAACAGCTTCAACGTAACTTGCAAAGGCCAGTTCATCAAAACCCTTAGGATCACACAAACAAGAGAAAAATACCAAGGGGCCTCTCCTATTTGTCTTTCTGGCTATCTGTGTTCCATGGGAAGGAAAGAAAATAACATGAACAGGATTTAAATGCTCTGTTTTGACAGGTTATTAAGATTCCAACCACAACCTGTCTGCTCCCCTCTGATCAAGCCAAGTCCAGAAACATAGCAGAGTATCTCTAAAGCAGCTACACATACATATAAAACAAAAAATGCTAGAAAAGAAGGAAGAGTGGAAAAATCCAGCAAACATGAATACTCTGGCAGAGTTGTGGGCGGTTTAAAACCAAGATGCATGCTACCATGGAAGAGTATATCAGTGTAGTTGAGTGGTGCAAAATTTTCTGCACAGAATTTAGTTACTCTGTGGTGGCTCAAGTGCTGTCAATCTCATCTTGTTCTATTATGTAATCAATAGTTCCAACCAAGACCTCCATGGGAGGCCAGATTCTTATCCTCTGAAATAAGAGCCCACCCTCGGTATGAGATTTCCTACCATGGCGGCCAGCTCTGATATAGGCAGTGGGGCACCAACTCTGATTTCTCTAAGTCCCTTGATAAATATTCTTTTAATGACACAAATTTCACTGGGGTGAGCACAGGCTTGGGTCCTTGTCTTATACTTTTCTCTCGAAGGCTGAATTGTAATAAAAGGTGGGGGTTTCCATAGTGAGGGACATTGGGGAACCCAGGCTGGATATAAGACTAAGGAAATTATGAGAATTATAGGAGTAGAACACTCTGAAACTACATAGAATGAGTTATGTCATAAATGACTATCTTTAGTATAGAGCAAGGATTGGTCAGACTTCAGCCTATGGGCCATTTCTGGCTTTCTGTCAGTTTTTGTAAAATAAAGTTTTATTGGGACATGACCATGCTCACCCATTCATTTACATATTGTCTATGTAATGCTGTGTTTTGACCTAAACTGTCAGAAGTGAGTAGTGGCAACAGAGAATGTATGGGGTTCAAGCTTAAAATATTGACTGTCTAAACTTTACGGAAAATAATTTGCTGATGCTGATATAAGTAACTGAGCAAAATCACCTAGGCTCAGTTCTTTGTAAACTGTGTTTGTTTTGATGTGAAATAACATGCATATAAGATGAAAATCAGACAGGCCTGAGAGAACAGGTCATAGCAACAATACCCTCCAGGAAGGCATGTATTGGAAGGCATGTTATGAGAGGCAGTATATATGGTGCTATGAGAGGCACTACAATATCAACTTGAACTGGGGTTTGACCCATAGTCCTGCCATTTAGTGGGCCTAACGAACCATGTCTCACAAGTTTATTATCAGGATTAAATGTTATGGCTTACGTGACAACACTTAGTACTCACAAAACTGTTGTGTTTTTTCCTTCCAGTCTTCCTGTCTTCACAGTTGCTGGCACAGATCATCAGCACCTGACCTTGACACATTTTGAGTAAGGAGGGACACCTGTCTGGAACTGCATCCTGACTCTGACTGGCGCTTTTCCTTTGGGTGATGCAGAGCTTCCAAATCCTTTAGGATTGTCCTTGTCAACATCTATGATAGTCGTCCATGGCTTTAAAATCTTTGCCTCCTTTCTAGAACCTAGAAAGCATAAAGAAGATGTGTCATATGCAAAAGGGAATCAGGAATTATTTGCCCATAATTAAGTACAGGTTAAAAGATCCATTCAGCACTCATGATGATAGGTTACTATCAGTGTCAGTCACATGATTATATCAACACCTAACAGTAACAACACCTCAATTACTACTTTGGTGTCAACATCACTCATAATAATTTAATTATACTTGTTAATCATTGCAAATGAAGTCAACAATTTCAGACATTGTCCAAAGTAACCTGATACAAATTCACGAAATTATTTGTTTGTTGAAAATATAAAAATACATTTCCTGTTGAAAGCACTGTTTAATATCTTAGTGCTATATTATTATTAAAAATGATAATAGTTAATATTCATCAAGCCCTTACTGAGTGTCAAGCAGAGTAATAGAATGCACAAATATCTTACTTAATCTTCACAACCTTATAAGAAAGGTAAAATCATTATTTTCCTGTTATAAGAAACTAACACTTAGAAAAGTTAAAATGACAACCAGAATACAGAAATTGGCAATAGCACTTCATTGACAAATTCTATAATTTTTAAGTCACAAAAAGATGTTTAAAAAATATTTGTTGTAACAGAAGAAAATCCTGGGCAGGTCAAGTTAGACAAAACCTGTTGTTCTATGGTTGTGTATCTCCTCACTACATTTTTGTGTGCTGAGCCCTTGTACATCTTTGATCTTGAGTTAATCTGATCACATATCACTTCCATGATCAGGTATCACTAGTCAATTGCTTTTTCAGATTCAATGTGATTTTGACTATTTAAATTTTGTTATCAACATTTTTAAAAGTTTATTTCTTTTGAGAGAGAGAGAGAGACAAGAGAGAGAGAGAGAGAGAGAGAGAGAGAGAGAATGAGTGAGGGAGAGGCAGAGAGAGATGGGGACAGAGGATCCGAAGCAGGCTCTTGCTGACAATAGCGAGCTGGATGTGGGGCTTGATACTCATGAGCCATGAGATCATGACCTGAGCTGAAGTGAGATGCTTAATTGACTGAGCCACCCAGGTGCTCCTGTTCTTATCAACATTTTTAAGTAGATTTTTTTTGAAAGTCAAAATATTCTATAAATAGAAAACAGCAGCCCCCACCCTGTTCCACCTCTCCTCAATCTAAGTTGCACTCTTCAGAGTTAACTACTTTCAAATTTTAGCTGTTTTCTGTGGTATTTCTATCCATAGTTCCAAATAAGATACACTGATATTTGCAACATCTTGATGTTTTTCTGGCTTAGGCATGGCATCCTGAATTTGTAAAGTTGGGAAATGAGGATTTAGCTCTCTTACCCTTCTCCTACATGCTGTGTATGCACACAGACTCACATATACATATACATTCCTTCACCCAATCCTCCCAAAATGGCTATACAACAATTTCTTATTAAAACATTATTCAGTGATACCTTATTATGACTATGGAATATTTATTCACAGCTGAGTCATATAGTATACTATGATTATATTTCTAAAACTTCTTGCTTTCTCTGAAGTCCATAATCACAGGATTTTTTTCTCTGCTTAGTTTCAATAATGTTCTGCTCTCAAACTTGGACAGAGCTGTAATTTTCCTCTAAAATAGGTCAAATATGTCAACTGACCAATCTGTTCCATTTGTCTTGGAACCCTCTGACCTTCTTGCTCCAATCTGGACTAATTGCCTCAAAGCTATCAGTCATCTTGAGAATTCTAGTGGATCAGGTTTAATTCAAGCCTCTGTATTTTTACTTGCTTTTGTCTATAGATTTCTGGGAAAAGTGTTTTAAAAATCTCCCACTCTGATAAAAGATTTGTTAATTTCTTTTATTTTTAACTTTTAAAATGTATTGGAGGGAGAGAGAGAGGGTCCCCACGTGCATTGGGGGAGGGGCAGAGGGAGAGAATGAATACTAAACAGGTCCATGGCCAGTGAGCAACCTGACTGCATGTCTCAAGCTTAACGACTGTGAGATCATGACCTGAGCTGAAATCAGGAGTTAGAAGCCCAACTGAGTTAGCCACACAAATGACCCAAGATTTGTCAATTTCTTGTGAACTGAGAAATAAATTACACTTATGGTTGAGTCTGAACACTTTTTTCTCTTGTATTTCATGTCTTCCTCATTCTTATATTCCTTTCGTTTTGCTGCTGTATGTCCTTGAACAATTATTTTACAGAGGGTTTTGGTTAATAAAATCTCTTTCAACGTCTGAAAAAAGGACCCTATTTTGCCCACTCATGTTAATTTTTGTTTTCTTGGTTACATGATTCTTGCTTCAAAATGATTTTCCTTCACATTGCTTTGTGTATTTTAATTTTGTAACTCTTATGTGAAAACCTGATGCAACACACAGATTTCACCATAAAAACTGCAAAATAACCCTATGTATTATAAAAAAGCATCAGAAGTTTTCTTTAAATTGCCAATATTTTCCAATTTGTTTATATAGAACATTAATTATATAACAAGTTAAACTGAAACTAACATATTGGGGGCCATCATCAACAGAAGCTTAAGTAAATCTAAATCACTATGAGAATAAAATTGAAAATTAAATTTACAAAATTTGAGTTACTCTAGAATTTTAAGAATAATACTCATTGTATAAATTGAGATATGTATGTATGAGGTAGAGACTTTGTTCTGTAGGGGGAACCTGAGAAATCATTTTAGAATAGCTCTTTAATTTTACAGATGAGAAAACAAAAGCTCAGACACCTGTTGAGGGTCATGCAACTTATTAGTAATCCAGCGGGGACGAGAACTCCTAGACCACACTGGAATGTTATATAAACTGTCTTTTCCCAACTATTAGCTTTATTCATCCTTCCCCACATCTCCATTCCCCAACACACTGAAAAAATTCTCCTCTATTATTATTCTTGTTACAATGAACTTAAAGTTATTTATGTATGCCTATTTCTGTCTCTAGAGCATGAACTTCTTTTTAAAAAAATTTTTTTAATGTTTATTTTTGAGAGAGAAAGGCAGAGCGTGAGTGGGGGAGGGACAGAGAGAGAGAGGGAGACACAAAATCTGAAGCAGGTTCCAGGCTCTGAGCTGTCAGTACAGAGCCTGATGCGGGGCTCGAACCCATGAACTGCGAGATCATGACCTGAGCTGAAGTTGGATGCCCTACCGACTAAGCCACCCAGGTGCCCCTGAACTTCTTTTTTAATGTTTATTTTTGAGACACAAAGAGAGACAGAGTGCAAGCGGGGGAGGGGCAGAGAGAGAGGGAGACACAGAATCCGAAGCAGGCTGTCAGCACAGAGCCTGACACAGGGCTCAAACCCAAGGACCAAGAGATGATCATGACCTGAGCCAAAGTTGGATGCTTAACTGACTGAGCCATCCAGGCACCTCTAGATTTTTACTACATTTTACTCCTGAAGTCCAGGACAATGTCTGATTTATCTTTGTAGTTTTGCACATAGTAGGTGATCAATAAATATTCAATATTCTATCTCAGTTATTATCTTTATGGTATTGCCAGTTTGGTATGAAGGGCAATATAAAATAATTTAGCACTTATACTTGTTATAACTCTAATAATAAAGCAATAGAACTATTTAAGATCTAATCCTCATTTTAGAGATGAGTAGATTTAGGAAGCTGAGCCTTAACATCTCTGCCATGTGTTCTGATATATACATTATAGGAGAGATGAGTCTTGAGCAGCTGAGCTTGTCTTATCACCCTAATGGTCTGTGACTCAATACATCATAGACAGGCTTTTCTTAGGGAGGTGAGTTTGACTGACCCCCAGTTCTCCCCAGCATCATCTTAATCTTGTATTCCTCCACATTCAGGCCCTGCAGGTGGTGCATGTTTAAAAGATTTTCACTCACACTGTTTTGCCAGTGTGATAGATTTTATCCACTAGCTGGGATTTTCATGTGTTCCAATAACTTCCTATGGTTTTTCATTGGGCTTGGGTCTCTCTGCTTCTCTCATATTAGTAATGATTCTGGAATAATGGAAAAGAGCTCAGATTCAAGCTTCATAGCAATTTAAATATCACTTTTATCGTTTTCTTCCTCACATTTCTACAACATCCTCTCTACTAATATTAACACCACAGCTTGAGGCAAGCACAAACCAATTTGCCTTTATGGATTCTTTGACCCCTAAATGTCCTTGCTCTGTTTCTGAGCCCTTCCAACAGAAGTCAGGCCTTAGCCCCATAAGCCTATATCTACTTGTCCTCCACAAAGGCAAGCAAAAACTAAGGCAACCTGTACCTTTTCCCTCATAGCAAAAAGACTGTACAAGTTATAAATGTATACAGATCCTTGTTTTCTTTTAGTAATTCAAGTAGGAGATGTATATATTTTGAAGATGTATAAAGTGGATTTTTTTTGTTGAATGACATTATCAGGCTCATGGAATGAACTTGATACAAATCTATTGAAATTACTGTGGTTGACATTATAAAAAACTTGCATTTCTAGTAAGGTCTTTATAGAATCAAAGTTATGTTTTTAACATTGTGTAAATATTAATTTTGTTAAGGGGGTGACCAGAAAATAATATTTATGTTCTACTGAATTCAGAGAAAATAAAAGCGCATTTTGTACTGAATATCTTCCTCTATCTTCTCAGTACAAATGAATGACTAAATCTGTTATATAAAAACATCATAGCAGATGGTCTTTCCCATTAATGACTACGTAATGAAATAACAAATGTGAAGAGAAAGACATGAGAGATTGCAGATCAGTTGTGCAGTAAGTCATTTATCTCAGGACCCAGAGGTCAACCAACGGGAAAGATGCCATGAGGGTAAACACTGAATCTCCTCTTCTTTCCCTATTTTGCTGGTCATTTATAATGCCTTGTGTGATCTATTCAAATTATTAAGTCTTCATTTTGAAGCATCCCAGAAAAATAATCCATGATTCACACAGATGAATCTAAAAAGGGTAGTCTCATTTATAACTATATGCAAAAGTTATGATAGTAACAAAAAGAATTTAGCAATGTTTCACAATAATAATATGGCATGACCAAGAAGGATTTATTCCAGGAACAAAAGAGTATTGCGATACTAGAAAATCAACACAATTGATTACATCACCAAATCCAAAAGGAAAAACAAAACTGTGATACCAATACCTGTTGAAAAGGCATTTAATACAATTCAGACGTCCATCCTAATAAGTAATAAGACTCTACTTAACTACAATAAAGGCAATTTTCTAGAAACCAACAGAAAATGTCAGTCTAAATAACAAAACTCTAAAACATTTCAATTAAAATAAGGAACTATTTAGGAAGATCCACTCATCATAATTCCTATTTTACCACTGCCTTGGAGATTCTAGTTATTGCCATAAATGAGGAAGAGTAAATCATAAAAACAGGCATTGGAAAAGAAGCCACTAAGACAGGTGTGCTGAACCGTTCTACTCTTAACTAGATGACAAAAAGAACTGTTTCTCAGAAGCCCTTCCCTGTGATTTTGTGTAAGAGTTAGTTGAAATTGAAAGTCACCTGAGACTTGGGAGGTAGACATATAGCAGTAACCACTATCTCTGAAGATCTTTGATTCAGATATGATGAAGGACAGATGCAGGATTGCCTAATGAATTCCAGTTTGTCATATTTTCCCCTAGGCCACATCCAATTCTACTTCCTGACTGGTAGACCTCCTGACCAAAAGTAGCCCCAGGCCCTCCACCAGATGCTTGACTGAAGACCTCATACGTGGGAACTGCACAGAGGTGCTGGTTTTCCAGAAACGTTTCTGCCAGTTCCCTTTAATGTTCCCTCTCTTGCACCTGGATGTCTCTAGCTTTTCAGATTTTCATTAAAACACTTTTAAGAAGGTTGGGTAGTAACTTTTCTTTGATCTTTCAACTTCCCTTTTTGGTCTTTACTTCCTAACAGCTCCTACAATTATGTAAGGCCTTGTTCCTATAATTAAACCTCATTTCATGACACCTTTTGCTTTGCTTCTCTGACTAAATTCTGACTGACAGAATTAATAATCTGTTAAGGGTCTGGATACAGATAAATGCTAAAAATAAATGTGTTTTAGCAATATGGACCTAGAAATAAAAATGGAAAAATGAGTATTTTTTCACAATAGTGACAAAAACTATAAAATAACTTGGAATAAAAATCACAGAAGTACAGCATTATATGAAGAAAACTAGAAAATCTTATTGAATGACATAGATCAAGATGCAAGCAATTAGAAAGGCCTTTCATGATCTTGGGTGGGAAACCAAAGATGACAAAATGGTAATTCTCTCAAATTAATCTAAATTAATCTAATTAGGATCCTAACAGAATTTAACAAAAATGGTTATTATTATTTGAAAATTCATATGTAAGAATAAATACCCTACAATAACCTAGAAAGATATTAAAAAGAAGTGTATGTGGTAGGGGGCCCTTTACTATATACGAGAACATATTATACAGCTTTTGCAATTAAATCAGTATGGTCTCCGCATAAGAATAGATCAGTTGACAAATGAGAAGATCAGAAATAGATCATAATATATATAAGAATTTAACATGAAAAATCTGTAACTCAGTTTGGTGGGGTACACTATACTTAAGCAATGGTGTTTACACTAGTTCATATATTGATCTATGAGTATTGAAAGTTTCAGAAGGATACAGAATGTTGTTAATACAAGTTGTCTATAGGGTGGATGTGGGACAAAAGGCAGGAGTTGGGGAGAAGAAAGTGACAAAAAGAAAATAAATCACTAAGCAAACTTAGAACATATGATTTATACCATGCATATATAATTATATTTTAGTGTGACTGTGTGCAAATATATATGGAAAATGGATAAGAGAGAGAGAGAGAGAGAGAGAGAGAGAGAGAGAGAGAGAGAGATACTGACTTGTAAGAATTTGTATGGTGTATCAGTGAAGGAAGCAAGTTGAAGATTAACATGTATAACTTCATTCTGTTTAGAAAAAAACAAACAGATGCCCTGTATTAATCAGGGTTTAGTGAGAGAAGGAGAACTTCTGGGAGTCATACAGAATAAGGAATTTATCACAGATATTTGACTATAATTTGATGCAAGGTCAAAGTGGGAGCTGGTGAAACACTTTATATATGGCTGTTGCTTCTGTGTCCAGTTTGGGGGCCTGAAGTCTTCATGGCAGGCAGTTGGAAAGGAAAGGTGAACATGAGGTGGCATGCAATTCCAAAGGTAAACTGGAGTCTAAGAAGACAAGCTGGAACCCAAGTGGCCCTCTCATTTCCTCCAAACATACAACTTTGATGATGTGGGTGACTCTTGCTGAAGAAGCTGATGCCCTTGGTAATGTTGTGGAAAAGGCAGCTGACCCAGGAATAGAACCTGAAGGAGGAGATCCTGTGGAAGCTGGAGAATGTGTGGCACAGCTGCCACCTGACACCAACAAGGTGAACCGGCAGACTCATACAAGTGTGTACAGGCTGCTGTAACACCTGATCCTGTAGCAATCTTCTCCATCTAATTGTTCCTGCTGCTTCAATTTTGCTTTCCAAATACCATGCAAATTTCTCTGTGGCCACTTTCAGCCTACAACCATACAAGGAAGGGATTTCTAGGGAAAGGAATCGTGGTAAATGTAGTCATTGAAAAAACACACACACACACCACCACCACCACCACCACCACCACCACCACCACCAGCCCTATGTTGGTATAAGTAAGGAGAAAGGCATGGGAAGATACACCCCAGCCTTCTTAATCCTAGTTCCTTGGGGAGATGGTAGTGGAGGGATGTGGCCAGAGGTGAAATAAAACATGCTATATTTTTGCAACACAATGCCATGCAGCTGCTGTAAAGAACAAGGTGGGTCTGTGTGCACCCATAGGGAAAGATATGCTAATGTTATGATGCTGAGTAGAAAAAAGCAAGACACCAGAAAATATCTAAAATATAATCTTGGGGCGCCTGGGTGGCTCAGTCGGTTGAGCGTCCGACTTCGGCTCAGGTCATGATCTTGCGGTCCGTGAGTTCGAGCCCCGCGTCGGGCTCTGTGCTGACAGCTCAGAGCCTGGAGCCTGCTTCCGATTCTGTGTCTCCCTCTCTCTGACCCTCCCCCATTCACGCTCTGTCTCTCTCCATCTCAAAAATAAATAAACGTTAAAATATATATATATAATCTTATTTATGTGAAAAAAGCCCAGTAAGTTTGGGGATATAGATATAGATGACTTACTAGCTGTGTGACCTGTGAGCAAGCTATTTAATATGTATACACCTTATTTTCCTTATTTGTAAAATGGACATAGTAATAGTAGTGATAATATCTGGATTGTAGACTTATCATGAAGATTAAATGAGAGCCATAAAGTACCTAAAATAGTGCTCGGCAAATAGCAAGTGCTGAATAATATTAGTCGTGGTCTTTATCATTATTTTGTTGTTATTTCTATCATTATTAATACATCTGAATGCAAATCACTTTCCTCGTTCTCATACCCTATCAACTCATTCTATCCTGTCAAATCAAGGAGAAAAGGAAGAAGAGAAGAGGATCTGATTTAAATAGAGCTGCCCCAGAAGGTTGTCACTGGCCCATGGGTCAGTGAGTTGTAACCCTGGGTAGTCATTAAAAGGATGTCGATGGAGAGAAGACACAAGGTCAAGCAATGCTTATCCAGAAAAACGCCTGGGATTGACTCAGGCAGCTCTGGCTGTGTGAGTGAGTGTGCACGCACACATGCGTGTGTGAATATTCTCATGTTGTTAACATAAACATGCTTGGGTATACATTGGAAGGAACCAATACAACAACTGTAAATGAATGCCCTAAAAAAACTTTTTAAATACCACAAAGGTGAGGTCAGAATGCTATATAACCTTACGGTTTCTGATCTACACATGGGAGTTAAAAGAAGGGACTGCCAGTATACTCATTTACACACCCTGAGCCCTGCAATTTATTTCACCACATTTGATGTTAGCGGGGAAGCATTTATTTATTTAAAATTACTCAGAATACAGCACAAAGAGCTATTCTTTGGTATGAAATGCGTCTAAACTGCAATAAAATCCCCTTCCTGCACTTTTGACACATTGTGACCACAGTAAAGGCAACATGAGGTTTCTTTTGTTTCTAGATGCTGCTGGAATAAATGTAACAATGGGGCATGAACAGGTTCTCAACCATTTCCACCCCCCCCCCCTACTGGGGCACACGTGGCTGACTAATGTTCCCCACACAGCGCTTTTCTAAATGCAATTCCCAGTACAGTGGCCATTACTTCATCTCATTCACTGCCACCCAAGAGAGCATTTCAAGATACAAATGAGTGAGACTGACATTGGAAGAGGATAACCTTGAAGATATTCTATTTTTAAATTAAAAATGTAATACATGAATATATTCTTATTATAAAAGACTAAAATAATATGGAAATAGATAGAATATATTCCTGTACCTGCTCTCTCACATCCATACTCCTCTTCTCCACAGACAGAAGTTAATAAATTATTAAGTTTGGTACATATCCTTTACATATTAAATTTGCATTTGTACACAGTTATATGTGTGCATGTGTTTATCTATATCGATAACCTGCATTCACAGTGGGTTATTTTTCCATAAATAAGATTATATTTTAGATATTTCTCAGTGATTTGCTTTTTTCCACTTAACATCATATTGTGTTGCATACACATACCATATTTTATATAACCTCTCCCCAGTTGGTGGATATTTATGTTATTTTATTATTAAAAACGATGTTGGACTGAGCATACTTGCTCATCCTAGTATATGCTTCTTTGTGCACAAATGTATTCATTAAGAACCTAGAAGCAGGATTGCTGGGTCAGAGAATAACTGCATTTTATGTTAGCATTCAATTAAACGCAAAATGTCCTAGAAATCTGTACCACTTTCTCCAGTGGCATATTTTGTCATTCATTCAAAAAAGGCTTACACAGTGGCTTCTTACCTCCCTCCCTCCTTCTCTCTCTTATCTAACATGTGGAGGAAAAGAAAGCAGACCAAGAGGTATCAGGAATGACAGGTTAGGCACAGGTTACATATTTAAATGAGGTGATACTTGTAGCTTGCTATAAATAGGTAATCTCTGAGAAAAGCCTGATGGAAGCATTGGAACAAGCCACCCAGACATCTGAGAGAGGAGGATCTGAAGTAGAGGGAAGTGAAAGTATCTGAGGTGGACAGATAGGTGGACAGATAACTGGTGTGTAGTAGGAAAAGCAAGAAGGCCAGTGTGGCAGGATTGAAGTGAGCAGGGGAAAAGTAGGAGAGAGGTAACAGGTATATGAGAGTGTCCATCTCCTCAGCTATTTCTGATACGAAGAATTATTCATTTTTATTTTATTTTATTTTATTTTTTTTTTAATTTTTTTTTTCAACGTTTTTTTATTTATTTTTGGGACAGAGAGAGACAGAGCATGAACGGGGGAGGGGCAGAGAGAGAGGGAGACACAGAATCGGAAACAGGCTCCAGGCTCCGAGCCATCAGCCCAGAGCCTGACGTGGGGCTCGAACTCACAGACCGCGAGATCGTGACCTGGCTGAAGTCGGACGCTTAACCGACTGCGCCACCCAGGCGCCCCTATTTTTTTAATTTAAAAAAAAATTTTTTTTTAACGTTTATTTATTTTGAGACAGAGAGAGACAGAGCATGAACGGGGGAGGGGCAGAGAGAGAGGGAGACACAGAATCAGAAGCAGGCTCCAGGCTCTGAGCCATCAGCCCAGAGCCTGACACAGGGCTCGAACTCACGGAACATGAGATCGTGACCTGAGCTGAAGTCGGACGCTCAACCGACTGAGCCACCCAGGCGCCCCAAGAATTATTCATTTTTAAAGTGTTGGCAAATCCACTGACAAATCCACTCCCTTTTTTCAAGTTGTATTCTGCTTGATTACTAATGAGATGAACATTTTCATAGAAGTCTTGGCCATTTTAGTTATCATTCTACATTTGTCTTTTCATACCTTTTTCTCATTTTTGATTTTTCTTACTGATTTTTAGAATCTATTTGTTCTGGTTATTAATCCTTTTTCGATTATATGTTGCCAGTATTTTCTCCCAGTTTGTATCAATTTTATGAAATCCCACCTGTACATTTTATTTATGACTCCAGGGTATGATTTTTAGCTTAAAAGATAGAGAAATATTTTCCTATATTTTCTTCCGATAGTTTAATCTTTAAAGCTCATTTATTTTTTAGAGAGAGAGAGAGAGAGCGAGTGAGCAGGGGAAGGGCAGAGAGAGGGAGCCCCAATGTGGGGCTCAAACTCACAAACCATGAAATCATGACCTGAGCTGAAATCAAGAGTTGGATGCCCAACCAACTGAGGCACCCAGGTGCCCCTATTATGTTTAATCCTTAATCCACTTGAGATTTATATCTGTGAATGTCACAGTGAAGGCATAATCATGTAATATGTGCATATGTTATTTTTTACTTCCTTTTCTAACTTGAAATATAACATTAATATATTAAAATTTCACATATATTGTTTCTGTACCCTCTCTTCTATTATATCCTATTTCCCTGTTGATACCACACTGTTTCAATTATTTAAGCTTTATAAGGTATTTAGATATCTGATATGGATTGCTTGTCTTCACTGTCTTTTTAAAATATTCCTGAAGATTCTATTATAAATGAATCTGAGAATTAGCTTACCTAGGTCTATTTTATTGGGATATTATTTAATTTTATAGATTAATTCAGGGAGAATTAATATCTGTAAAATATTGAGTGTTTTAATCTAGAAAATAGTATCTTTTCATTTATTTAGATTTCCTTTCATAATTTTCAGTAAATTTTTACAGTTTTGGTCCATATAGGTCTTGCATATTTTTGTTAGGTTTGTTCCTAGACAATTTGTGCTTTGTGTTGTTTTTTATAAATGTGTTGTATTAAATTTTATTCTTTACTATCTTGATTTAACTTTATAAGATACATTCCAGGGGAAAAATAGCAGAAAACCCTGTAGCAAATAAAGATACAAGGGTACTTTTACTTTGATTGCAGTCATTTAATAATCAATTGCTAGGAATAGAGGATCTGAATTGATTCCATCATCAGAAAAATCTCTGGGATATGACAAATCAAAGAGTTTACCTTTAGCCTTTGTTTGGGACATTTATTTACATGGGGAGGAGGCAATTAGGCCAAGCCCTAAGGCTCATACATGTTTAGTCATCCTGGAATCTGAAAACAAAGCAACCACAGCTGGAATTTCTCCTCCTTCTTTCTATATTCACCCCTGCTGTGAATTTGGACTTCCTTTTGTTTCAAGTCTTTATTTTATACAACTAAAAACTTTTAAATTATGCAATATTTTATGCACATAGAAAAGCACATAAATTAATATGACCTTAATTTAACAGCTGAGTCATTTAATATGACCCAAGATTAGTAGCTCTTAACTGCTTGCCATATTTGCTTTGGAACTATTGTGCTTTTTTAAAAATTAGTTTGAAGAAAATATTACAAATACACCTGAAAACACCACCCCCTTCCTTCTCATTCACTCTGATATTGGTGTGTTTCACTCTTAGACACATGTTGAATATTTTTATGGTTTTTCTGTGTACCTCTAAGTTATATTTATTATGTGATTTATTATGTGGGTTCTTAGCATTTACATTGTTGGTATAACATGTGTAGCCTTTTGTAACTTGATATTGTGGGCTTCTGAAATTCATCCTTGTTGACAAGGACAGGTCTCTAAAGTTGCTCATGATACTTTTGTTTCTATCCCATCAGTCAGATTTAGCCAATCTTAGCTACCCCTAAGAGCCGGGAAAACTGAGAAATGTAGTTTTTCATCCAGGCAATCATGAGCCTTGCCAAAAATCAAGATACATATTACTTAGGGAAAAGAGGGGAACTGGCAGTAGGGTATAGCTAGCCATCTCTGCCAAACACTATAAATTGTAATATTTATTGTAGATTTCTGATGTATACTTTAATTAGATTAAGGTATTTGTTTTTTTCTCAGATGACTACAGGATTTAACATTGCTTTTAATTAGAAATAAGTGTTAAAATGTTCTTTGGCATCTTTTAAGATGATTATAGGAGTTTTCTACTTTCATCTGATAATATATTAAATTATAGGTTTTCTATTGTTCAACTGTCCTTGCATTCCAGAAATAAGTTTAAACAATCAATAACGTGAATCTTTTGTTAAAAATATATTTTCTTTTAAAACAGTACAGTTTGATTTATTTAGGATTTAAACATATGTTTACAGATTAAATTGGCTTATTCTGTCATTTATTATTGGTATGGATTTATAAAGATTATGCTAGCCATATAGAGTTAATGGGCAAGTTTCCCATCTTTTTTATATTCTAGAAAATTTATTTAACCTAGAAATTATCTCTTTAAATTTTAAAATAATTTCCCCATAATACCATTTCGTATAGGGTATTTTTAAGGACTAGATCTCTGACTACTTTTAAAATTTCTTCTATGATACTTTTCTATCTCTTGTTGAGTCAATTTTTATGATATATATTTTCTAGATAAGTTACTTTTAATTTAATTAAAATTAAAATTAAAATTTCCAAATTTGTTAGCATTAATTCATATATAGCTTTCTTTTATACTTAAAAAATTTCTGCATCTGTATTTATGTCTCCTCTTTATTTTCTTGATCAGAATTGTTAGAGATTTCACAATTATGTTGGGCTTTTCAAGAACAACTTAGTGGTTTTATTTAGTGGTCCTTTCACTAGGGTTTTGCTTCATTATTTTCTGCTTTAAATGTTCTCTATCCATATAGGATTTACTTTTTTTTTTTCTTCTAATTTCTTACATTGTGTATGGAAGTCCTTATAGCAGACATTGTTTATTGGCTATCTATTCCTATCCCCTTGGCCCTTGTCCACTTCCAACTATAGAGGCTGAAATAGTAGGATACACATTTTCCCAGATGTTCTTGGAACTAGGTATGACCATGTCCTCCTGATATAAAAGGAAGACTTCTAGGGGGCATATTTGGATTTTTTGTTTGTTTTTACTGCTCACTAAAGCAAAGAAACATACACCAACTCTTTTTTTTCTCCAGTGAGTAGAAGGAAAACAGTGTATGGAGAAGACACACCTGATTTCTTTTTTCTTTTTATAAATGTTTATTCAATTTTGAGAGAGAGAGCATGAGCAGGAGAGGCGCAGAGAGAGAGAGGGACAGAGGATCTGAAGTGGGCTCTGTGCTGACAGCAGTGAGCCTGATGCGGGGCTGGAATTCACAAACTGTGAGATCGTGACCTGAATTGAAGTTGGACCCTCAACCAGTTGAGCCACTCAGGCACCCCAGACACACCTGATTTCTTAAAAGCACCAGCCAGAAATTGTATATATCTATGCCCTGTCACATACCATTGGACAGAACTTATTCATTTAGTCAGAACTATTTGTAAGGGAAGCTGGGAAACGACTAGCCATGTTGGTAGCCACAACCCTATCACTGTGGAAGCAAAGAAAAGATTTGGAAAATAGGTTTTTAGCCTATTACTTGCAACTCTTCCCACATCCAATTATACAACAGTTAAAAAATATAAGTTATTGCTTGAAAATGCAAGCTGGTGCAGCCACTCTGGAAAACAGTATGGAGGTTCCTCAAAAAACTAAAAATAGAACTACCCTACGACCCAGCAATTGCACTACTAGGCATTTATCCACAGGATACAGGAATGCTGTTTTGAAGGGACACATGCACCCCAATGTTTATAGCAGCACTATCCACAATAGCCAAAGTATGGAAAGAGCCCAAATGTCCATCGATGGATGAATGGATAAAGAAAATGTGGTATATATATACAATGGAGTATTACTTGGCAACAAAAAGAATGAAATCTTGCCATTTGCAACTACCTGGTTAGAACTGGAGAGTATTATGCTAAGTGAAATAGGTCAGTCAGAGAAAGACAAAAATCATATGACTTCACTCATATGAGGACTTTAAGAGACAAAACAGGTGAACAGAGGGAAGGGAAACAAAAATAATATAAAAACAGGGAGGGGGACAAAACAGAAGAGACTCATAAATACAGAGAACAAACTGAGGGTTATTGGAGGGGTTGTGGGAGGGGGGATGGGCTAAATGGGTGAGGGGCACTAAGGAATCTACTCCTGAAATCATTGTTGCACTATATGCTAATTTTGATGTAAATTAAAAAAAAAAAGATATATATAAGTTATTACTCATGAATGCACAAGCTTGGAAGTTGTTCAATAATCCTTATGGGGCCTATATGGAAAAAAAGTTGAACTTTGAAAATATTCATCCAAATATTAGGGGATCCAACCAGCACTTTTACCTGACAAAAATGCCAAAACTTGAGTTACAAAAATCAGATTCAAGTAAGCAATGACATAAAGCCTGAACAGTCCATTTGAAGCAATAATATTTCTGTAAGGGAGGAAAGCCTATCCATAATTCTGTAAGGGGGGGACCGCACATACACACCGGCATACAACTGACTGGCTTCTCAACTCACTATGAAGTCAGACACAATTCAACCTAAATTAATAGTCACAGGTGGTTTAACTGGCACTGTCATAAAAGCAATTAGCATTGGTTTGTACCGACTAGAACTAGTGGAGTTAATGACAATTGTATACACATGTAGCACTATTCTGCTGTACATTCAAAAATATTAAAAGAATAGAAAAAACGACATTACTTTCTGAGTCATTTTAAAAATTTTTTAAAATACTGTCTTTTATATTTTCTTATAGTTTGCTCTTATGAGTTTAAAATTGTTGAATTAAAAGGCCTACAAACCACTTTACTAATCTTTTTTCTAGCATAGATGCAGGTATCTTTTATAATCTTTTTATTTTAAGTCAGGTTTTAAAAAAATAACTTACATTCAATAAGATTCATTCTTTTTTCAGGTGTATAGTTCTATGAATTTTAGCAAATGAGTACAGTTGAATAGCTGCTACCGGAATCAAGGTATCAAATGTTTCCACAACTCCGTCATCTCCCCAAAAGTTTCCTCATATCCCTGTGTAACCCCCGAGTAAAGCCTTTTAGAGGTGAACCAAAATTATAGCTGAGGTATCCCAGCTGGTAAGCCTGGTTTTTCAACTGGGAGAATACCATGCAGAAATCAAATGTGAATAAGCCAACTAGCTTATCTTTGTTTTTCTCCCCCACCCCTACCTACCCTGAAATCCCAGTTGTTCTTCTCAAGTGCCCCATTGGTCTAAATGATTTTAGCAGTGCATTGTTCCTTTTGCTTTGCAAATATACTTTAAGAAAAGTTTTGGAGGGATACTACTTTTAATTCAACATGTTAGCATGACTATCTTCATTAAATATTTTCCAAATCCATCAGATGCTCAAAATATGCAATAAATAAAAGAAAGGCATAGTGTTTATTCTCAAGGGGCTTTCAGATTAAGACAGAGAATAAATATGGACATATTTATAGTTAACACAATATGGTCCATGATAACCAGTAGGTGCTTAAGCATTTTTTCTTCTCTCTGTTTCTTATTGTTAGCCTGTGGAGAAGGGAAAGGAAGTTGATGAAGTGGAAGGAGTGGCTGTATTCAGCAGAATGAAATAAAGGCTAGAAGATACAGAGGCACCATGAACAGGACAGAACAGAGATTTGGGTAGAGATGGCATTATTAAAAGATGATTGGCATGTTTTGCTTTATATAAAAGAAGCATTGTATTTTGAAGTCCTTGATTTGTAGATGAGAAAACAGGTCCAGACAGGTGCAATGACAGCCTCAAGGTCAACCAGAGAGTTTGCAGCAGAGCCAGGACTAAAACTGTAATTCTGTTCTGATATTCATTTTACTGTTCTACAAGACTTGTCCTAGTTGTTTCCAGGAAACAACTGGCAATTCCTCTCTTAATTCACACTTGCTTTACAAGACCCCTTGCACCACTCTACTCTAGCTTTACAAAAAAAATATATTAGCCATCACTTGTGGATGACAACCATGGCCTTGAAGGTGCTGCCCTCACAGTTTTTCTCAGAGAGTTCATCTCCACCTTTCTTTGAAAAACATTTTTGGCAGAGTGCAGGCCTCATTCTTTGCTGGAGGCTCTGATAATGACTCACTGTAGGGCTAGCTTGAAACCTTTACTTTCTTGATATCATTCCTGGGGGGGGGGGGAGGGAATATTTTCCCAGTTCCAAATAATCAAACTAAACTTTCAACAAAAAGCCAAATACTTGGGAACTTCCTATAAATTTATCTGTGTATGTAGGTTTTCTCCTGTTCTGAAGAGAAATTATATATGCTGCGCAGATCTGAAACTATGACCTTACAAATATAGGATCAAGTATACTATACACAACTCTCAGTAGGTTCTGGTGAAAACTGAGCTTTTTCATTGCTATAGCAGATCACAACTCTACTCCAAATTATAGAGAATGGAGCAAAGTGTCTCACTATCTGGAAAACAGGCAGAGTATATGAGAAAAGAAAACTTACAGTGGAAAAGGTACTGGTGACAGTGTCTTGATGCTACAGTTCTTTGCTGAAATGTAAGTTTTTCAGGTGGTTTGTCTAAAAGAAAATGGGCTACTTGGATACCAAGCTCAAGTCCACAAAGGAAATTCAAATTAGCATCACACCAAACATAGCACTTTCAACATCACCTCTGGGTATTTTCACCACAGTATTCTATGTCCAAAAATATTTTTGAAATATCTATATGCACACAATACTGTGCTATAGGGAACATAAAAAAGAATAACAATACAAGATGGTGCATGATATAGGGACAATTTGGAAACATAAGCTGTTAAGTATTGCAGGAATTTAGAATCAAGAAATAGAACTGTAAAGAACAAGAAGGCTTTATTAAAGAAACTTAAGCCAAGACTTGAAGGACAGAATTTGTACATGTGGAGAAGAAAAAGGAGCAGAGCTACTGTTCAGTTGGATGTTCCAGTACAGTGGCACTGGCATCTATTTTGTGTGACTGGAGAATTCATTCTGAATGGTTGCTGTTCCTGCCAAATGGGTTATTGGATATTGTGAAGATTATCCCAGCAGGCATTTCAGGACACAAATGTGGCAGTGACTATGTGGTCAGGGAGTAGTTCAACTTATTGGGCCTTCAAAGGCAAAAATTAAAGTGAGCAGAAATAGAGATCTGTCTTTAATTGTTGCTGTGTTTCAGTTAAGTTTTTGCACACACTTCTTCTAAGGTTATACGACTAATCTCTTAGTCATATTGACATCAGTCTTAAACTTCATTATCATATGGCCATATGTATCAAACCAACAAACACACTCAATGGGCATAGATGATGACCTGTACTGTCACTTATAACACTCAGATCCAATTTCAATTCATTCTACCAATACAAACTTTAAAGCAATCTCATCAAGAAATAGCAGAGCTGGCCAGTCTTCTCTAGCAGGTACTTCTGCTGTTTCACCTTTTGAGGTAAGTAGCCTCAGGGACATGGAACCAATTTTCAGCAGTGATTTGCTACAATATTGAATACACATTCAATACCCTGTAGATAGAAAAGGAGGATCTGATTCATCAACACTTTCCTTTAGGTCAGCAAACACTCAGGGAACAATTAGACTGTTTATAAAGCTTTGGTACCTGGAATAGTGCAAAGTCAATTTTAAAAATATATTGAATATGTGAGCTTTTCCAAATTGTCATCAACTGTTATGACAAGCTATTGTAGAGGACTGAAGGAGCAGCTGATTTCAAAATAGTAAATCAAGTCTTGGTCAAGAGCACTGATGAAAAGAGAACAGGATTCTTGCTGTGTTTATGAGTAGCTCAAGACAGCTTTAATACACATCAATCACAGGTAGGCAGCATGCTCTGGTCCATGCCCCTGACTCTCAGAGTGACCTTTTGTGAGTCACCAGACGGCTTTCAGGCTCGGTTACTCAGCCGAAAACAAAGCAAAGGAGCAGAAACCTCAATGAAAAACAGGCGCTGCATCACTAATGAGATTTCCTGGGGAAATAAATTCCTCACCTCTACACCCCCCTTCCGTGACACTCCCTCCTCTAGACTGACGCGTCCCACACATTCAAGAGAAGGTGGACAAAGCAAAGTGCTTGAGGCTCGTGGCTATGTGACACTCCCAGCTTCAGAAGGGTTTATCAGGAAGAATTCACTGTACTTACTTAAAATTAGGAAAGCCACTGAGAAAAAAATGTCACACTATCTTGCTTTAGAAATTAGAGCACCAACTTTGGGTCCAAAATTTCTCAATCAGCTGTGGTTTACTTAGACTTGGAAGGACTAGCCAAGCAATCTCTCATTTTTCAGTTGGTTCTAAACAGTTATGGCTATATAACCAGTACTTTGAAATATTTCCATTCCCTCTAGGTAAAAACGTTCATTACTGTGAAACTTGCTGCTGAAATCCCAAGATTAGAGTTCCATGAACATGTGACAGGGTGACTATGGATGAAACAATGTTTAGAACGGCATAGCCAGACAGTAGCTTTTAAGGATGGTAGTAAAACGGGCTGCAGGTAGGCCTGGGGTTTGGAAATGCCACCAATGCTGTCAACTTTCACAGCTTCCTGGTGCAACCGGCCACCTGCGGAAGAAGAAAGCACTAAAGGAGGATGTGGCCAACAGGAAAATGAGGCTGCACTTTTGTGTTTGAGATTGTTGGTCTGTTATAGGCTGCGGTGTACACACACACACACACACACACACACACACACACAAGGGTCTTCTTTCTAATGCTAGCCCCTGTAGAAAGGTTCCACATGACTGAACACTACTGAATCAGTCAGTCTATTTAGTAGCTTGTAAGAAAAGCTGACGATATCACGGCTCCAAGGCAGGCTGCCACCCCAGAGCCTCAATCGTAACTAATGGGGGTTTAAAAGGGAGATCAGAAAATATCATGCAGATAAAATACTGAGATAGGAGGAAAGACCATAACCTCAATCTGCAAAATGTAATAGCTTTGTCAAAATAAAAGCCAAAGCTAAACTCTCCCGCTGCTGTCCACCTCCCAGCTTGAGGGAACTGTTCAAGCAGAGAGGCATTTTCTATTAGCACAAACTCTGAATGCAGCAGGGAGAAACTCAGCCATAATATCTGCACAACGGCCCCTCCATGCAAACACCATTCCAGTAATGGGAAATTTTAATGATGTAAAGCAGCAAGGTCACACGATATGTCCAGGCAGTCCTTGGAAAGACACTACCTCGGCAGATATTACAGAGGAGAGCTCAGAATTGCTCTTGGTTCATTAGGCTTTGCCTGAGGGTTTTTTTTCTTCCACTATTAACTACAAACAAGGTTGAGGTTCTTGTTACTCAGTCCCGTATATGCAATGCAAAGAGGTGAAGGGCAGGGTTTGTAAATATGGAAAGGCAGACAGCTTAGACATGTTTTTACAATACTTGAAATATTCTCTCTGAGTCACCTTAAATATGAAAATGGCAAAAGCCTTATCAATGTTGCAGGGGTTTTTTTCCTAGCAGAAGAACTTTTTCTCTACTCGTGTATAGATAAAGGTACTATATGCACATAAATATACACACATGGGGTGGATTGATTCCCTCCCCTACATACGGCACCACCACATCTTCTTAAAGTTTGCCTCCTTCTCCCAGCTTTATGACCCCATTGAGATCACTCTTACTGTTTTCTTCCTCGTTACATTTTGATATTTCAAAGCATGGCCTGGATCTCACTCCCATCTCCCCACTCCACATTATTAATGAATTGGAAAGCAGACATCATTAGTTTTCGGAGACCATTTCTTTTAAAATTTACAGACCCCTTCATCTGAATCCCCAGAGACAGTCTGCTGTTCTCATCTTAGAATCTTATTAGCATCATATCTTCTGTATCCTGCCATGCAAACTGCATGGCTATGCACTTTCTAGCACTTGACCCTTTTGCGGACGGAATTAATTTACTCTTTGAAGATGCTGCAGCATGCTGTTGTGCTTGTTAAAGAAAGAAAAGCCAAGCAAAGAGATGGCAAAGCAAGCAAAGAAAATTCCTGGTTTAAAAGCAAGCTCTTGTATGGCGAGTTAGGTGGAGACTGGGCAGGAGAAACTAATAGCTAGTAACTATTGATAGAAACAGGCAAATTAGCTGATTAGCAGGGATCAGTGAGAATTTCTGTATACGACTACTAACAAGCTCCCTGGTATGGAAAAGGTTATAACAATGATACTATACTAGAACCTTTTATTCTTAGAAGACAAGAGAGTTTAATATAGGCTAGGTCAGCATTAGAAGACAACCCAAGCAACTAATTCTGATTTGGTCAGACACCTGACCTATCTCCTGAAATCTTTCAGACTCATTTACTCAGTATTCACTGTTTGTCATGTACTGTTCTAGATGCAGGAGATACAACAGGGGGTAGGACAATATCCCTTCATTTGCAGAATTTACTTTCTAGTGAAGGAGTGAAAAAATAGAAACTAAGGAGACAAAAATATAACTTTAGGTAGCTATAAGCAGTATGAGGGAAAATGAAGCCACGTAGAGGAATAGAGAGTGTTAAGGTGAATTATTTGAAACAGGGTGATCTATTACTTAGAAGCTGACATTCAAGCTGGGGCATTAATGATGCAAAAGAGCACGTCCTATGAAGATCTCAGAGATGAGTATTCCAGACAGAATATAAAGGCCTTGAGACTAAAATAAGCTTAGCATCTTAAAAATGTAAATATAGCCAATGTGGCTGGAGTGGAATAATGGGGAAGAAAGTGATAGGAGAAATAGGCAGTAGTCAGGAGAAGTAGACACTTAAAGACCATAATAACGAATCTAAATTTTATCCTGACCATGATGAAAGCAATCAATGAGTACATATTTATGCCTTGAGTTAACTCCCATGGTTTTGGGGGGAAAACATGCTCAAGAGTGGGGACAGGAGAGCAGAATAAAAGCAAGGAAACCAGATAGGAGATTATACCAGAAGTCTAAACAAGAAATTATTATGGTATCTTGGACTTAAGGTGGTAACAGTGGAGGTGGTGAGGGGTGAAGATTCAGGGTATATTTTGAAGATAGAGCTATTGTTAAGGAAATGGATGAGTGAGTGAACAGTGACAGCTTTAACTGAGTCCAGAAGACTGAAGTGGGAACAGATTAAAGATAGAATTAAAAAGCTTCGTTTTGGCCAGGTTAAATTTGAGGTGACTGATAGTTTTACAATAGTAGGTATGGTAGAGCTCATAGGAGGAGTCTAGAAATAAGACAGATATGTATTTGTAATTGCAAACTTAAAAAATTATTTCAGGATGGATGAAACTATTGTAGGAGTGAGTATTGGTTTTTAAAAGGCCCAAAGATGGCTTTGGGGTATTCTAAAAAATGAAGGTCAGGAAGAGAAAAAGACGCATCAAAGGAGACTGAAAAGGAGTAACCAGGGTTACACGAGAATAACCACCACAAAAACCAAAAAAGACACGTGAAGAAAGAGGGAGTAATCAACTGTTTAAAATGCCACCAAGAGTTTAAGTAAATGAGATCTGAGTATTGGTATTTGATGGTTACTTGAGGGTGAGATGAAGTCATTGGTCACCTTGACAAATAGTTCCATAAGTGATAGGAGTGATAAGTACAAAAACTTGACTGAAGTGAACTAAGACAAAATGGAGTATGGTGCTTAAAAACATGAGCCAGCAAGAGTAGACTCTACTTCTGAGTTTTCTCAGAAAGGGGAGCAGGGAAATTAAGTGGTATCTGGAGTTAAACTGGGATGAAGTAAGGTTTTAAGTTGGGCACAACTACAGCATGTTTGTACACCATCAAGAATGATCTTAACAGAAAAGGAAAAGAATGATGTGTAAGAGAGCGTATAATGACAAGAACAATGGCTTTGACTAAAGAAGGGATGGGATCCAATTCCCAAGTCAAGTCACTGGCCTTAGACCGGAGCAGGGACAGGACATTCATTATAATAGGAGGGAAAGTAGAGGTTACAGGTGTTAGATTTGGTAGTGAGATAAACCAGTTCTGTTCTGATAGTTTCTACTTTCTCAATGAAACAAGACATGAAATTATCAACTGAGAGTAATACAAAGGATGATTTGAGATTTGTAGTAAAAAATTTTAAATGAGACAAGTCAGCATGACTGTTGTTTTCTCCCAACCACCTTTAGCTGTTTAGATAAAGGTGAAAATAGGTGGTGTGTTAGATTTACCAACATTGGGTTTAGCAACAAGCATAAGAAGGGAAAGAGGGGGAAGAAGGTGTACAGCAGAATGATTACAATAATGGACCGTGGAATATAATATTGATGATGTGACAACTGATGGTATGAGGGTGAATGTGAGGCTGAATCAGTTGACATGTAAATATAATGGGTTGAAGAAGTGTTGGTAGAGTGAGCTACAAACATATTTTAAAATGGAATTCTTAAATTTAGGTTTTGGAAGTGGTGTGGTGGGTATGTGAAAATGGATAGAGGAAAAGAGTAGTAGAAATGAGGAAATCAAAGATGTGGTTGGTGAAATCACCAAAAATGTTGACATGTGTGATGGTGCAGAGGAATATACTGAGCCAGATGCTGACTACATAAATTGGCAGGAAATTAAGCAAATGACCACAAAAAGGAAAGATAGCAGGTAATATAATCTATTGGCATTTGACTCAAAAGACTGGTTTTTGAGAGGAGGAAGTGGAAGGACCTAAATGGAGCAATGAGGAGGAAGGAGGATGTCTATCCCCCCTCAAGTCTCTGAGGATATGTGAAGAAAAGCAGCCACCACTTGACAGGGCAGGAGGAAAAGCAGAGCCCTAAGGGATAACCAGGTTTTAGTTTGAGAAATTGAAAGAAACATTTTTGATGTGAAGTTAATAACACAGGCAATTTTTTTTTTTCTGATGACAGGCCATGAGTTCCAGAAAATCTAGTTGGAGGGTTTGGTGGGAATAGGAAGGTATAGGAAATTGGATCAGGCTTGGGGATATACAGAGACACATAGGGATAAGCATACAAGTCATGATGATGACCTTTGAGCTGCACTACTCAAATGCAGTAACCACTCACCTTAGGTGTCTAGTGAGAACTTGATATGTGCCTGTTCAGAATTAAGATATGCTGTATGTGTAAAACACATACTGGATTTTGAAGACTTAGGGTGCATGTGTGTGCAGACACTCACGAAGAATTTAAAATATCTATTTTGGGGCGCTTGGGTGGCTCAGTCAGTTAAGCAGCTGACTTTGGCTTGGGTCATGACCCTGCAGTTCGTGAGTTTGAGCCCTCAGCCCTCAGGTGCTGATAGCTCAGAGCCTGGAGCCTGCTTCAGATTCTGTGTCTCCCTCTCTTTGCCCCTCCCCCACTCACGCTTTGTTTCTTTCTTTCTCTCAAAAATAAACATAAAAAAAAGTGGCAAATATTTCATACTGATTAAACATTAATGTAATCTTTTGGACATAACAGGTTAAAAAATATGTTATTAAAATAATTTCAATTTTTAAAAACAAATTTGGCCACTAAAAAATATCTAAAATTACATATATAACTCAAATTACATTCCTGTTAGATGGTGCTATTTTAGAACCTTTCATTTCTGGTGATGACCTGAAGAAGGATGTTAGGCATGCTGGGATTAGGTCTGATTAGCTTTTTAAGGGAAAGTAGGCAATCAGTTTGTTATGGCTATCCCTTTGGGAGTGGTCTTTTCTGTTTTTGCTACTCAGAGTATGGTCCTTGGACCAGCAGCACTGGTACCACCTGGGAGCTTGCTAGAAATGCAAAATCTCAGGGCACCTGGGTGGCTCAGTCAGTTAAGTGTCCAATTCTTGATCTTTAGCTCAGGTCATGATTTCATGTCATGACAGCAAGCCCTGCTGGGCGTAGAGCCTGCTTAAGATTCTTTCCCTCTGCCCGGCTCTCTCTTTCTCTGTCTCTCAAAAAACAAGAAAGAAAGAAAAAAGAAAAGAAAAGAAAAGAAAGAAAAAGAAATGCAAACTCTCAGTCTGTCCCATACCTACTGAATCAGAATCTACAACTTAACAATATTCCCAGGTGGGTCTTTTATGTATATTAAAGTTTGAGATGCATTGCTTGAGGTTGTTTCTAGTGATGAGATGGATAAAGTTGAGGCTGGGGAAGAAGGAGAGTACTGGGAACATCTTTCTGAATGAGAAATGGTCTTACCAGTGGGTAATTTCCAGGCTGGAAGCGAAGCAGTTAGATCTTAGATAACTATGAAGTCTCTAGATATGCACTGATAGAGTAGCTGACAGCCACACTTGAAATGTGGCTACTCCAAATTAAGATGTACTGTAATCCAAAGATATGGGCCAGGTTTTGAAGACTTAGTAGGATAAAAAGAAAGTAAGATATCTCATTAACCAATTTCTAATGACGGTATCATGTTAAAATGACAAAATTCTGGGTATATTGGGTTAAATAAAACATTGTTAAAATTAATTTCACCTCTTTGCTTTTTTAATATAGCTATTAGAAAATTAAGCATTTATATGTGGCTATCATTACATTTCTTTTAGAGAGTACTGCTCTGGACAATACTGGGAGGGTAAAGTCTTTAGGATGTTCCCATACACACAGACTCTGTAGAGCAGGGGCTGACAAACTATGACCCATGAGCCAAATGTGGACCACTGCCTACTTTTGTAAATCAAAGTGTAATGGAATTCAGCCATATTCATTCTTTTAAATCTCCCATGGTTACTTTCATGCTACATTGACAGGGCTGAGTACTAGTGACAGAGACTTATAGCATAAAGCCTGAAACTTTTATTATCTGTGTCTTTACAGAAAAACTTTGCTTTAGAGGGAAGATGAAAAGGCCTCTTTGTTTTCTTTTTCTGGATAGTCCAGAATCTATTTATCTAGTCAGACTAGATAAAGCCTTTGTATATAGAAAGTTTGACTATATCTAGAAAAATATTCTCATGATAGTAGTTGAAAATCAGGATTACCCTACCTTTGATAATCATGTATTTAACTGCACTATTCTCTTACATTATTGAAACCATTATTCTGTTCCTATTTAAAATATATTTTATAGGGAACATTCTTTAGAATTTATGAGGCTTCATTTATGAGCTTGGATTCTAATTGTAGCCAGATGTTACCAAAGTTTTAATCATTTAAATTGGTTTATTTTTCTCTTATTCTCCAATTGCACATTGAGTACTCACTTAATAATATGGTATCAAATCCTGGAAGTTCATAGTGGCTTTGAATATGATGAAATGACATAGATTTGAATTAGTCTTTTGAGTGGTAATGATGTATCCCTTCAAAATATGGAAATAATAAACTTATTAAGATTATTACTTATCATTATTATTCTTCCATCACCATTCCTGCTATACGACCCTAGTTTAAAACCTTAGTAACTCTTGCATATTATACCAATATCCTTTCCATATGACTTTTTCTTAATTTTCCTCTCCAATCTATTTTCCTTGCCCTTTCTAGACTAATATTTTAAAGACACTACTCTCTAAACTTCTTTGCTCAAAAATCCTTGAGACTTGCTAAATATTAAAAATCCTCTTAGGTTCAGAAATTGGCCCTAGACAATCTTATAATCTTATTTCTCATTATTAATTTCCATTCTAGAACAATTCCCACATTGCCATAGTTACAGGCCCTGATTTCTTAGAGCAGTTCACTGTTCTACATTTCTCTATAATAGATTTGATTTAGGGTATTGTCTTTAGTCCAGACTATGACAATCACCTTATAACAAGCTTCACAGTCTCCATTCACTTACCACTTTAATTCAAGAGCCATATAAATGATAGAAAATTTTCTAAAATCAAACTTGTTCTGTTTTTCCCCATGGTAAGAAGAAAAAAATAACATAAAATAAAAATACATGTAGAAGGCTAGTAAAGAGTGGTGGATAGGGGTGCCTGGGTGGCTCAGTCGCTTAAGTGTCCGTCTTTGGCTCAGGTCATGATCTCACGGTTCATGGGTTGGAGTTCCACGTTGGACTCTGTGCTGACAGCTCACGCCTGCTTTGGATTCTGTGTCTCCCTCTCACTCTGCTCCTCCCCCATTTACGCTCTGTCTCTCAAAATTAAATAAACATTAAAAAAATTTAAAAAAAACGGGCTGTGTGCTGACAGCTCAGAGCCTGGAGCCTGCTTCGGATTCTGTGTCTCCCTCTCTCTCTGCCCCTCCCCCACTCATGCTCTGTCTCTCTCTCTCTCTCTCTCTCTCTGTCAAAAATAAATAAAACATTAAAAAAATTTTTTTAAAAGAGTGGTGGATATAAGGTCATAGTGATAAACTCATCTCAAAGGTAAGCAGCAGCAGCAGCAGCAGCAGCAAAAAAAAAAAAAGTATATGAAAAAAGGAGAGATTTTGTGGGCTGATGAGGAAATCAATCAAGTTACTAGAAATAGTGATGAGGGCAGATTGGAGTCTGGAGGAGCTCCACACCCACCACTACTTTACTTGGCATAATAATTCTTCCTCCACTATGAATTTTGCTGAGAGAGCAACAGTGAAAGTAGGGCTTAAAAGAATAAAGAATTTGATTAATATTTTACATTCTTCAGGTGCCTGGAACCTAGGACCCTAGTGTAGCTAAATACAAAGATGAATGAAAATTAGCTGAAAATGCAGGACCTTCTAAGTCCAATACTAATAAAATAAAAGGGATTAATTTCTCAACAGAGGCACCTGGGAGACTGAATATTGGGCTATTCAAGATGAGATTAATCTTTATTAAAACTGTAGTTCAGCCACAGATTAAACTGACCTCTAGTGAATTTGAATTATCACCTCTTCATCTTAGAAGTCAGACATAGAAAGAATAAATTCTATTGCAGAAAAAAACCAAATAAAACAAAACCAAAAATATATTACAGTCTATATCCTTCTATACACAATGTCTGGCATATAAGAAAATATTATAATACAAGTAAAGAAGCAAGAAAATATGATGCCTAATCAAGAGAAAAAAACAATAATAAGCAGGTCCACAGATGCTCCAGATAGTGCATTAGCAGACCAGGACTTTTAAACTAATGTAAATATGTTCAAAAACTTACTGAATAAGATGAACATAATTGGTGAACAGAAGGGTAATTTCATGTGAGAAATTAAAACCTTAAAAGAGGACTAAATGCAGAGGAAAGGCTAAGGAAATATGAAAACAAATCAAAAGAAATGATGTGAACTGAGACACAAAGGATTGAAAAAATATTGAACAGAGTAGCAGTGATTCATGCAACAATATCAAGTAGTCTAACACATATGTAAGTGAAGTCCCAGAAGGGAAACAACGGTAAGAATTATGGCTGACTTCTCATAAAAAAAAAAACAATGGAAATCAGGAGATAATTGAATGACATTTTTAAAGTGATGAATAAAGAAAATTAACAATCTAAAATTCTACAACTAGTGAAATTATCTCTCAAAATGGAGGCAAAATAAAGATATTTTCAGATATACAAAAACTTAGATAATCTGTTATAAAAACTCCACTCTGTAGGAGGAAATAAAGAGCACTGGAAATAGATCTTAAAAAGAAAGAGTAGATAAATAAATTTTTTTCTAATTCCTTTGATGATTGTTGAAAACAATATTAATATTTAATGAAGAGTTTATAAAATATGTAATAGTAAAATATGTGACAAAATAGCACAAAGTATAGAAGGGGATAAATGGAATTATAATGGTGATGGTTCTTAGTTTATATGTGAGTGAATATAATAAGTCAAGATAGACTGTGGTAAATTAAGAATGCATGCTGTAGTCCTTAATGTAACCATTGGGGGGAAAAGAAGTGTTAAATTACAAAGCTGTAGTCATCAAGACAGTATGGTACTGGTACAAAAACAGACACAGAGATCAATGGAATACAATAGAAAACCTAGAAATGGAGTGACAACTATATGGTCACCTAATCTTTGACAAAGCAGGAAAGAATACCCAATGGAGAAAGACAGCCTCTTCAACAAATGGTGTTGGGAAAACTGAACAGCAACACATAGAAGAATGAAACTGGACCAATTTCTTACACCATACACAAAAATAAATTCAAAATGGATGAAAGACCTAAATGTGAGACAGGAGACATCACAATCCTAGAGGAGAACACAGGCAGCAACCTCTTTGACCTTGGCTGCAGCAACTTCTTTCTAGACATGTTGCTGTAGGCAAGGGAAACAAATGGAAACATGAACTATTAGGACTTCATCAAGATAAACCTTCTGCACAGCAAAGAAAACAATCAACGAAACTAAAATGCAGCCTATGGAATGGGAGAAGATATTTGCAAATGACATATATGATAAAGCGATATTAACAAAAATTCATACTATGATGAGATATCACGTCAAATCTGTCAGAATGGCTAAAATTAACAACGCAGGAAACAAGTGTTGGCAAGGATGCAGAGAAGGGGAACCCACTTACTCTATTGGTAGGAATGCAAACTGGTGAAGCCACTGTGAAAAATAGTATGGAGTTTTGTCAAAAAGTTAAAAACAGAACTACCCTATGATCTAACAACTGCACTGTTGGGTATTTATTCAAAGGATACAAAAATATAGATTTGAAGGCATACATGCATCCCAATGTTTACAGAAGCATTATCAATAATAGCCAAACTATGGAAAAAGCCTGTGCCTATCCACTGATTAATGGAGAAAGAAAATGTGGCATATATACACAATGGAATATTACTCAGCCATCAAAAAGAATGGAATCTTCCCATTTGCAATGATGTGGATGGAGCTAGAGTGTCTTATGCTAAGCAAAATAAGTCAGTTGGACAAAGACAAACACCATATAATTTCACTCATATGAGGAACTTAGGAAACAAAACAGATGAACATATGGGAAGGGAAAACAAAAAAGAGATGGAAGCAAACCTTAAAAGACTCTTAATGATAGAGAACAAATTGAGGGTTAATGGAGGGACATGGGTGGGTGACAGGTTAAATGGGTGGAAGGTACCTGATATGATGAGCACTGGGTGTTCTTGTGTAGGTGATGAGTCACTAAATTCTAGTTCTGAAACCAACATTACATTATATGTTAACTAGAATTTAAATAAAAATTTGGAAGAAAAACACCAAAATCTCAATAAAAACATATTTTACTTAAAAAATAAAAGAAGTGATATAGTTTAAAAGATAAAACAGTATACCTAAACATACTCAATCTAAAATAATTCAGGAAAGGAGGATCCAAGGAACAAATAACAGATAAATACAAAACCAATAGCAAGATGACAGACATAAACTCAACCATATCAATATTCACATTAAATGTAAATGGCATAAATGTTCTAGTTAAAAGGAAGAGATGGTAAGAATGAAATTTTTATAAAAGATACACCTATACAGTATTTACAAGAAATGTACCCAAATATAAGGACACTGATATGCTGAAGATAGGAGAATGGAAAAGAAAATGCCATGCAAAAATTAATCATAAGAAAGCTAATGTGACTATATTAATATCAGACAAAGTAGACTTCAAAACAAGTAATATTGTCATAGGTAGAGAAGGACACTTTATTCATTTTTTATTTTTATTAAAAAATTTTTTTTACATTTATTTATTTTTGAGAGGCATAGAGAGACAGAGCACAAGTTGGGGAGGGGCAGAAAGAGAATGAGACACAGAATCCAAAGCAGGCTCCAGGCTCTGAGCTGTCAGCACAGAGCCCAAAGCGGGGCTCGAACCCACAAACTGGGAGATCATGACCTGAGCTGAAGTCAGATGCCCAACCGACTAAGCCACCAGCCAGGCACCCCGAGAAGGACATTTTAAAATAATAAAATGGTCTGGGGCGCCTGGGTGGCTCAGTCAGTTGGGCATCCGACTTCAGCTCAGGTCATGATCTCACGGTCCGTGAGTTTGAGCCCCGCTTCAGGCTCTGTGCTGACAACTCAGAGCCTGGAGCCTGCTTCAGATTCTGTGTCTCCCTCTCTCTCTGCCCCTTCCCTGCTCATGCTCTGTCTCTGTCTCAAAAATAAATAAAAACATTAAAACAAAAATTTAAAAAAAAGGTCAATTAACAAAGAATACATAACAGTGTTAAGTATGTATATGCCTAATAACAGAACACTAAAGTATATGAAGGAAAAATTGGCAATACTAAAGAGAGAATAATAATAGAGATTTTAAATATACACATACTTTTTGGGGGCACATGGAATATTTGACTACATATATCATATGGTAGAGCATTACATGAATCTCAGTAGATGTCAAAAGATTAAATCATACAGAGTATTCTATGATTCTATGATTACAGATATAAATTAGAAATCAATAATAAAAACTATATAGAAAAATCTCCTGGATATGTAGAACTTAAATGACCAACTTCTAAATAACACATGGGTCAGAGAAGAAATCACAAGAGAATTATGAGATATTTTGAAGTGAATAATAATATAAAACAAAACATCAAGAGTAGTGGAAGAGAGTTAAGCAATGCTTGGAAAAAAAATAATTGATTTAACGCTTATTTTAGAAAAGAGGAAGACTTAAAATCAATGATCCAAGCTTCCACCACAAGAAGCAAAGAAAAGAAGTGCAAAGTAAGTAGAATAAAATTATAAAGAGTGAAAATCAATGAAATAGAAAAGGGACAAACAATAGAGAAAATCAACAAAGCCAAGAAAGTTGGTTACTTGAAAAAGTTTCAAAATCCCTAACAAAAATAAAAAAAAAAGAGAGAAAACATAAATTACCAATGTCAGTAATGAAAAAAGGAACATCACTATAGATTCTAAGATATTAAAGAATAAAAAGGAAATATCATTAACAACTTTATGCAAATAAATTCAACAAAACAGACTAACAAATTCTGTGAACAGAACATACAATTTTTTCCCATTCAATTTCTGCATTTGCTTATTTCCCTAAAGTCCATCTATGAAAACTGTGGGGCAGGTGGTGGCACTGGGTATCAGAGTAAGAATCTCTGCCCTTAAAAATGAAGTGAAAATTCCTTTTCATGACAGCAAATATTTTTTTCACTTTTGACCTAGCCTATTTGGCTTCTTTTATAGCCATTCCCCCCAAATTACACTGCACACTATTCCCATCAATTCCTTCTAGTTTTACCGCTTGACCTACTCATTCTGAAACTTGCTTTTATACCTGCTATTTCCTCTGCATGGCATGATTTATTATATACATCTCTATGCTCTGGAAAATTCCTTTTCAGCATTTAAGACTAATACCTCTAGTTTGAAACTTTTCTGAATTTTCCAGACAGGTGTTGTTTTGTGTATGATCCCTTAGAATTTTATGTCAATTTTGGTGCTTACTACAATGAACTGTAAGTAATTGTATATGTGTCTCCTAAGATACATTTTTCTTGTTTTCATCCCCCATTCAGGTTATGAGTTATGTTTACAAGAGCTTACGTCAAACTGAACCAAGGAGAAAAACATGGAATGAATGGACACCATGTTCAATATTGAAGCATGTTATGTTCAGTTGTGTTAGATACATTGCATTTAGCTGCTTTTAGTTGGTGGCATAAAATATTTACATTGTGGGAACAATCACTTATAACTAACATACCTTCTGTACTATACTGACATCATTCCAGTTTATATTTACTGATTGTATAGCTACAAAATCATATCATGAAATGAATATTTTAAAGTATTTTCAAAATGTTTTCTATAAAATGAGTATCTTCCAATATAAAGTTACTTTCTAGCACATTTTAAACAATCTTACCTTAAAGAGATTAAGTATGTTTATCTTTCCAAAATATTGCCATTTTATTAAGACATATTATGGTGGATATCCAGGTATTTGAAGACTATAAAGTAATCAACTCCAAATTCCACATCCCTCAAATGATATAAAATAAATTCACAACTATAGTGGACTGTTTAAGTAAAAATAATTATAATGTGGTGTGGTATTTAAAAGATAAATAAAAGGAAAATATATGATGATATCATAAAGGCTATAAAGGGAGAAATGGAAGTATTCCATTGAAGGTTCTTATAGTATACACAAAGCAGTACAGTATCACTTGAATGTAGTCCATGATAAGTTAAAGATGTATACTATAAGTCCTTAAAAATCTCATTAATATAAAAAACAAAGAAATATAACTAGTTAACTAAGGAAAGAGATAAAATGGAATAATAAAAATATTCAATTCAAAAGAAGGTAAAAAAAAAAAGGAGGAATAAAGTAACAAAGAACAGCTTGAAAAAATGAAACAAATAGAATGATGATAGATTTAAACTGGGCACCAATGTAGGGCACCTGAGTGACTCAGTCGGTTAAGCATTTGACTTCGTCTCGGGTCATAATCTCACAGTTCATAAGTTCGAGCCCTGCTTTGGGCTCTGTGTTGACAGCTCAGAGCCTGGAGCCTGCTTCAGATTCTGTGTCTCCATCTCTCTCTGCCCTGCTACCTCTCACACTCTGGCTCTCTCTCTCTCTCTCAAAAATAAATAAACGTTAAAACATTTTATATGAAAAAAAATAGGCACCAAGGTGAGCATAGCATAACATAGAGTGTTGTTGAATCCCTATGTTGTACACTTGAAACTAATGTAGCATTGTGTGTCAACTATACTTCAAAAAAATTGGTTGTATGAAATAAGTTAGGCATCAACAATCACATGATTTTTTTCTTTTAATTTGAGAAAGAGAGAGAGTGTGAGCGGGGGAGAGGAGCAGAGAGAGAGAATTCCAAGCAGGCTCCATGCTCACTGTGTAGTCCAACATGGGGCTTTGATCCCATGACACTGGATTATGACCTGAGCAGAAATCAAGAGTTGGGCGCTCAACCGAGTCACACAGGCACCCCAATTACACAAAATTTAAATGGCTCAGCACCCTAATTAAATGGCAATGATTGTCATGTTGGATAAAAAATAAGCCCAACTACTTGCTGCCTACAGAAAGTCACTTTATATGTAAAGGTGCAAAGTAGTTTTACAAAAAGAATACAAAAATATATACCATGCTAACACTAAGCAAAAAAAAGTTGGAGTAACTATATCTAATATATCAGACAAAGTACATTTCAGAGACAATAAGATTACCAGGGATAAATAAGGTCATTTCATAGTGATAAAGGGTCAAATAATCAAGAGAATATAATAATCCTACGCATTTATGCACGTAATAACAGAGTTTTAAAATGCATTAAACCAATTCAAAATACAGGAGGCAAAAACTGACTGAACTGCAATAGACAAATTCACAATTATAGTCAGAAATTTAAATATCCTTTTCTCAATGATGGGTAGAACATGTAAACAATAAATCAGTAAGGATGTAGAAGATGTGAACACTTTTAACCAACTTGATCTAACTGGCACTTAGAGAACAAACGACCCAACAGCAGCAGAATACACATTCTTTACATGTATACACAGAACATTTACCAATAGACTGTACTACTAGACATAAAACAAGTCTCAATAAATTTAAGAGGATTCAAGTGATCCAAGGTATGCTCTATGATCACAATGGATTTAAATTAAGAAATTCATATCACAAAGATACTAGAAAATCGACAAATATTCGGAAACCAGCACGCTTATAAAACAGTAACAACAACAACTACCACAGGTTAAAGAAGAAATCCAAAACGAAATTTGAAATTATTTTGAGCTTAATGAAAATGAAAACACAACATATCAAAATTTGTCAAATATCTCTAATGTGTTGCTGAGGAGGAGAGAATATGAAATGCCTGTTTTAGAAAAGAATAAATGGCTCAGGCCAAGGATCTTAGACTCTGTATTAAGAAATAAGAAAAGAACAGTAAATGTGACCCAACACATTGAATAGTAAAGGGCTAATAAGAGTCAGAGCACAATTCAATAAAATAGAAAAAAGAAAAAGAATAGAAAAATATTAAAAAGACCAAAAGCTGGTTCTTTGGAGAGATCAATAAAATTAATAAACCTGCAGTCATCCTGATCAGGAAGAAAGGAAAAAACACCCAAACTACCAAAACGAAGAATTAAAAGGTGATGGCACTACACATTCTACATATATTAAAGGAATAGTAAGGAACTTTATTTTTAAAGCTTTGTAACAATTAATTCAACAAGTGTAAAAAAATCCTTGAAAAATACAAACTAGCAAAGTTCACTAAGGAAGAAAGAGAACTCAAAAGCCCTATATTTATTAAAGAATTTCATCTGATTTTAAAATCTTCCCACAAAGGAAACTCTAGGCTCAAAGTACTTCATGAGAGAATTCTGTCAAACATTTAAGGAATAAATATCAACTCTATATAAAATACCCATAAAACTGAAAAGAATACTTTCAACTCATGCTGCGTTATGTACAAGCAACAGTCAGATTTGAAATTAAAAATACAACTGCCTACAAGAGTACTGAATCTGACAAAACATGTACAAAACCTGTACAGTGGAAACTACAAAACATTGCTGAGAAGTTAAAGAAGGCCTAAATAAATGGAAAGATATGACATTTTTATAGATCAGAAGACTCAACATTGTTAACATGTCAATTCCTTCCAAATCAATTAAAAGAATCAATGAATGCAACCTCACTCAAAATCCCAGAAGATATTTTATTTTGGACAGAAGTCAAACTTTTGGATAGAAAAGAACTTTGAAAAAGAACAAACGTGGAAGACTAAACTGCATGGTTTCAAGACACATAATAAAGCTATAGCAATTAAGATGGTATAGTATTGTTCTTGATAAAGTCAAGTAAATCAAAGGAACAGGATAGAGAGACCAGAAATAGATCTACATTTATATGGACTACTGATTTTCAACAAAGGTATGAATGCAGTCTGATAGAGAAAGTCTAGTCTTCTTTAACAAATAATGCTAGGACTGGAAATGCACTTCACATGAACTTCAATACAAATTAACTTCAATATACATTCCATAATCTATAAAACATTATAGAATGAAATGTAAATTCTAGCACACTAAAATTTATGAAAGAAAGAAGGAGAAAAACTATTTGTATTCTTGGGCTAGGCACAGGTATCTTCGTAAGACACAAAAATCATAAACCATAAGAGAAAAAAAATGATAAATAGAATTTTATCGAAATTATCAAATTTATTGCTAAACACTCCACTATGTATATGTATACATATACTATACACATATACATACATTTATGTATGTGTATATACATACACATATATATGTATATGTATATACATACACATATATATGTATATGTATACATGTATATATATATATATATATATATATATATATATCCTATGCTTTCTTTATCCATTCATCTAACAATAGACACTTGGGCTGCTTCCATAATTTGGCTATTGTAAATAATGCTGCAATAAACACAGGGGTGCATGTATCCCTCTGAATTAGTGCTTTTGTATTTTTTGGGTAAAAACCCAGTAATACAATTACTGGATTGTAGGGTAGTTCTATTTTTAATTTTGAAGAACCCCCATACTTTTCCCCCAGTGGATGTACCAGTTTGCAATCCCACCAAGAGTGTATGAAGCTCTTTGTTCTCCATATCCTCATCAACATTTGTTGTTTCTTGTGTTTTTTATTTTAGAAATTCCAACAGGTGTGAGGTGCCATCGCATTGTCATTGATTTGCATTTCCCTGATGATGAGTAATGCTGAGCATGTTTTTGTGTGTCTGTTGGCCATCTGTATGTCTTTTTTGGAGACACGTCTATACATGTCTTCTGCCCATTTTTAATCATATTATTTGTTTTTTGGGTGTTGGGTTGTATAATTACTTTAAATGTTTTGGATATTAACCCTTTATTAGATATGTCATTTGCAAATATCTTCTCCCATTTAGTAGGTTGCCTTTTAGTTTTGTTGGTTGTTTCCTTCACTGTGCATAAGTTTTTTATTTGATGAAGTCCCAGTAATTTATTTCTGCTTTTATTTCCCTTCCCTCAAGGAAACATATCTAGAAAAATGTTACTACAAGAATGGCAGTAATACTTTTAAAACTATTTCAAAATCTAAAAAAAAATGGGGGTGCCTGGGTGTCTCAGTCAGTTAATCATCCGAGTCTTGATTTCAGCTTGGGTTCGATCTCACAGTTTGTGAGTCTGGCTCTGAGCTGACAGTGCAAAACATGTTTGGGATTCTCTCTCTCTCCCTCTGTCTCTTCCCCTTCCCTGCTTGCTCTCTCTTTCTCTCTCCCTCTCTCTCTCTCTCTCTCTCTCTCTCTCTCTCTCTCTCTCTCTCATTAAACAAACTTTAAAAACAATCTAAAAAATGAAAACATAAAAATTAATCAAGTTCCCCACTCAGCAAAATTAGAAAATAAAGAACAGAGTCAAGCAAAATAAAAATACCTGGAAGGAAATAATAAAGACAAAAGCAGAAATTAATGAAGAATTGAATTAAAAACAGTATAATGAATTAATTAATAAAAATTTTGTATTTTTTTGAAAAAACTGACAATACTGAGAAGATCACTAGCTAACTCATCAAAGGAAAAAAAAAGAGAGAAAGCACAAGTACGCAAAATCAAATGACAGGAGTAAATGATCATTAAAACAGAAGAAATTTAAAACTCAAGTGACCATTTTGCAGACCTTTATACAAACAAATTTGAAAACATATATCAAGTGGATAAATTCTCAGATACAGATTGCCAAAATTAATTCCAGTAGCATTAGAACTCTTAAACAGGGGCTGCTGGCTGGCTCAGTAGGAGGAGCATGCAACTCGATCTTGGGGTTGTTTGAGCCCCACATAGGGTACAGAAATTACTTAAATAAATAAAACTTAAAAAAAGAAAATCAACCTCTTAAACAGATCAAGTACTGTAGAAGAAATGGTGTGAGTTATTAAGAAACTACCGTACAAAAATGCAGCAGGCTTAGTTGTTTTCACAAAGAAATTCAACAAATCTTCCAAAGACCAGATAGTCCCAATGCTCTGTAAATGATTCCACAGTACTGAGAAAAAAACCCTTCTAATCTCTCTTGTGAAAGAAATATAACACTGATAGCTAAACTAGATAAACATAATTCAAAAGAAGAGAATTATGGTTCTATGTCTATATCCAATGAATAATGATGCAAAAATTCTAAACTAAATAATATCTAAAAGAATCCAATACTACATTAAAAAATAATACACTATGACCAAGTGGAATTTATTTCAGGAATGCAAGTTTGGTCCAATATTTTAAAATCCATCAATATCATACACCATATTAATAAATGTAAGGAAAGAATCATATTAATACCTCTATAAATACTGAAAAAGTCTTTGACAAAATTCATTATCAATTCATGACAAAAATGTGTAAGAAAATAGAAACTGTGGAATACTTTGTTACCATAATAAAATTTTTATACCTAATCTTACAGTCAGTTTCTTATAATGGGAAACACTAGAGACATTTCCACTAATATTAGAAACAAAGTAAGATGGCCACTATCTTCACCACTATTTGACATTGTGCTAGAGGTATTAACCAATGCAATTAGACAAGAAAAATCAATTACAGGCACAGGAATAGATCAAGAAGTAAAACTGCCTCTATTTAAAAATATGATAGTAAACCTGCATAATTCCAGAAAAACAGATGATAAGACTAAATGAAACAATAATTCAGTGAGATAGTAAGATCTGAAATTAATATATAAAAATCATAAGCCTTTATATACACAAATAAATAATAGTAGAGAAAATCAAATTTATGGTATCAAAAAATGTAAACACCTATAAATAAGTTCAACAATAAATGTGTCAATTTTTATGGGAAAAATATTACTAACACCCTTAAAGCCCCCAAAGTAGACTATCCATTGGAAAGACATCACGTGTTCTTGGAGAGCACAACTTGACATGATAAAGATCTCAGTTTTCCCTAATTTATAAATTAAATACAATTATAATAAAATATCACGAAGCTACTTTGTGGGGCCAGACAAGTTGATACTAAATTTCACATAGGAAAGAAACATGTAAGAATAGCTCTGAAAACACTGAAAGTGAAAAACTATGAGAGGACTACTCTTATAGGTATTAAAGCCTACTACAATGATGTTTGCCTACTTCCATGATTTGGATTTTTAATTGAATTGGATTGAATTTATAGGTTAATTTGAGGAGAATCTAAATATTTACAATATTAATCCTTTCCATTTAAAAACATGGTATATACCTATGCATCATTTAAATCTTTTTTAAAAAATGTTTTTTCAATAAGGTTTTACAATGTTCTCCCTGAAGTTTCTCTAAATATTTTGTTAGATTTATTCCTAGGTGTCTACAATTTTTGCTATTGTAAATTGACATTTTTCTAAAATTACATTTTATATGGCTTGTTGCTGATGTGTAGAATGTAAATGACATTTTGTTTATTAAATGTGTATCCAGTAATCTGACTGCATTCTTTTGTTAGCTTTAATGCTTTGTTAGATTTTCTTGCGTTTCTATGTAAACAATTATTTTTTTTGACGTTTATTTATTTTGAGAGGGAGAGAATGAACTGGGGAAGGACAGAGAGAGAGAGAAGGGACAGAGTATCCAAGTAGGCTCTGTGCTGAGAGCAGAGAGCTTAATGTGGGGCTCAGACTCACCAGCCATGAGATCATGACTTGATCTGAAGTCAGATGCTTAACCAACTATGCCACTCAAGTAGGTGCCCCTCTATGTAAACAATTATATCATTCACTTTTTTATTTCTAATCCATATCCTTCACTTGTTTGCTTGTCTTATTTTTGAACACACACATATGAATTAATAGTGGGTAACTAATTGTAACTATAAATGGAGTCTGCATCTTGAGACTAATATGTTAATTATATCTTAGTGTAAAAAACAAAAATAAAAGAACTAAGCCTCCTTTTTTTCATGTTATTGCTTTTTAGTATTTCAGTTCCTCTTTTTTGTACCACTCCAAAATACATGTTATTTTTTTTTATTGTTTTATAGTTAATGATGATTTAGATATACCTACATATTTGTCATTTTTTTGTTCAGCACTGCTTTGTCCCTTCTCCACCTTGTTTCTGGGTTCAACTTCCTTCCTTGTGAAGAACATTTTAAAGTATTTTTTCCAGTGAAAGCATGTCAATGATAACCTCTAAAAGTTTTCATTTGTCTGAAAATGTCATTTTTTAAATTGTCACTCTTGAATGAAAACTTATCAGGGTATAGAATTCCAGACTGGGAGTTGTTTTCCCTGCAGCATTAAGAAATATTACTCCAGGGGCACCTGGGTTGCTGTCAGTTGAGCATCCAACTCTTGATTTTGGTTCAGGTCATATCTCATGGTTCATGAGTTTGAGCCCCGCCTCGGGCTCTGCACTCTCAGTGCTTGGGATTCTCTCTCACCCTCTATCTCTGGCCCTCTCCTGCTCTTTCTTTCTCTCAAAATAAATAAATACACTTAAAAAAATTACTCCATTGCCTTCTATTGTCTTTTGTTACTAGTGAGAAATCTGCTGTAGCTATTATTATTTTTCTATTTTCAATGACCTTTTTTATTCTCTAAAAGATTAAAAAGGATTCTCTAAAGGATTAAAATTTTTTCTCTTTGCTTTTTGTATTCTGAAGTTTCACTAAAGAATTTCTTGAAATGGTTTACCAAGATTAGATTTTGTCATGCTCCTTGAATCTAAAGACTCATGCCTTTCATCTGTTCTAGAAAATTCCCAGTCATTATCTTTTTTAATTAGTGCCTCTCTCCATTGGTTCTCATATCACCTTCAAACTTGTTTTGTTTAAAATATATTTTTTTATTTCAGTATAGTTGGCACACAATGCCACATTAGTTTCTGATGCACCACATAGTGATTCAATGTCTCTACGCACTATGCTATGTTCACAGGTGTACTTACCATCTGTCACTGAAGTATGCTATTACAATTTCATTGACTATATTCCCTGTGCTGTGCCTTTTATTCCTGTGATTTATTCATTCCATAACTAGAAACCTATATCTCCTACTCCCCTTTACTTATTTTGTCCATCCTCCTCTTCCCTTTCCCTCTGGCAACCATCAGTTTGTTCTGTATATTTATTAATCTGATTCTCCTTCTCCCTAAACAACTTATTGACAGCTTGGGGAGCTTAATTCTGCTATTTATTGTGTTTAATGACTGTCACTTACTACATAGAGCTTATTTTGGTGTTATATAACATTAAATCGACAGCTTGGTGTTACATAACATTGAATCGACATCTAGTCTCAAAGGCTTTTATCTGTAAAAGGTACTTCCACAGAGTTTTATGTTAGTTCTTTCCAGGGGTTTTACTGTTCCAGAGCAAATTTCTATGTTAATTCCTGTCTTTGGTAGTTACCAAACCATGCAGGTACTATAAGTACCATGCAGGTACATATATGAGTCTCTAGACTCATATATGCAGGTCATTGCTATTATTAATAAAAATTATTGTTTATTTTATTTTTTTTACATTCAGTCCAGCCCAGGACTGATAAGCTTCCTTATTATTTCCCTGTTCAGTAGGTACATTTACCCCCTATTCTATCCTTTGAAAAATTATGTATTATTTAAGGACTTCAGAATGCTGATTTTTAAAGGAGGAAGTGTGAAGCAAGTGATATTTTAGTTCTAGCCCTTTGGATTATGTGGGCTCAGGGCCTCACCTTCAATCGACTCAGGATTGTTTATTCAAGCTTCTAGATTTCCAAGACCAAAAAACTTCATCTCCCACCAGATTCAATTTCTTAGGGAAGTCACAGCCTCAGTGCACATGTTTACCACTCTGGTTATAAGTTCTAGTTCATTTCTGAATCTCCAAAGGAAATTCATTCTATTTTATTTAGATTTCCAGATGATTATAGCAAGAGAGTTTCCAGGTGGTCTAGTCTACCTACTGGCAGAATGAGAAGTCCTTTCACACTGTACTTTATTTTCTACTACTTCAAAACCCATACCCTCCACTCTGGTCAGGATTTTCTTCTTTCTAGTCTATTTTTTAAAAGGTTTATTTATTTTTGAGAGAGAGAGAGAGAAAGAGAGAAAGAGGTAGAGTGAGAGGGAGAGAGAGAATCCCAAGCAGGCTCCAAGCTATCAGCACAGAGCCCAATGTGGGGCTCAAACCCACAAACTGTGAGATCATGACCTGAACTAAAATCAAGAGTCGGACTTAAATGACTGAGCCACCCAGGCACCCCTCTTCGTTCTAACCTATTAATATATCATGTTAATACTTCTGTACTTTTGCTAATGTGATTTTACTGACTCAAAATACCTGGCCTCCACATTGTCTACCCTAATTCTAGTTTTTAAGAGTCAGCTTAACCTTCATCTCTTCCATGATTTTCTTATTTCTCCAGTCATCATTGACTTCCCTTTCCTCCAAATTCTCCTAGAATAATAGTCTGTACTTAGTCTTGGCTTATGCATGGTTTTCTATTATTTGGTTTTGTTTCTTTTGTCTTATTTCACATTCTCAATTTTAGGAAACTGAATTTGAAGACATATGATATCCTTGTGCTGAATAAAGCACCAAAAAGACCTAAGATATTTAGTATGTGTTTTTATTCCTTTAATGTGCTAATTATAATTAATAACCACATAGAAAATCAATAATTTGTGTAGACCTCAACTGTGACAATACAAAAATTAAGATTTTTTTTCTGTTAAAAATCAAGATAATTTTCTGTACTAAATCAAAAGCAAATGTTATGCCATGCATTTCCATTGAATAAAATTCTACCATCAAATTCCATTTGTAACTCTCTATAGTAAATGTTATATTGTAAGTCTTTCAGAGGAAATTTTATGTTACTTTATAAGTAGAGAGTACAGAACTTGCAACTTTAAAAAAATTCTGGAATCTTGGGGTGCCTGGGTGGCTCAGTCGGTTAAGTGACCGACTTCGGCTCAAGTCATGATCTCGTGGTCTGTGAGTTCAAGCCCCGCGTCGGGCTCTGTGCTGATAGCTCAGAGCCTGGAGCCTGTTTCAGATTCTGTGTCTCCCTCTCTCTGACCCTCCCCCGTTCATGCTCTCTCTCTGTCTCAAAAATAAATAAACGTTAAAAAAAAAATTCTGGAATCAGTAAAACATCTGAGAAAAATGAAATAAAAATGCAATATACAGTTACGTTGTGATGTGATGTCTCCTTAGATTGACATGTTAAATTTTACATCGTAGATATTCCCTTTAAAATTTTTTCTTCCTATAAAATTCAAAACCTTGAAATTATCAATCATTGCATTAATTTTATGGGAAATTTCTTAAAATTGTATAAGATTTGCCATATATGTCAATACATACATTGGTGAGGAAATTTCATCTTCTAGAGTGAGTATATGAATTTAAAGAAAAGTTGTGTTGTCTCCATAGCACCAGAGCATTCCCATTTTTGTGTAATCCACACGGAGAGCTGCAGTGAGACTAATTCCTAGGGGGATTAATCAGCTTTGGAACAGCCAATGCTTATGCCAGATACAGGCTGGCAGGAAGCTGATGAGGCAGCACAATGAATGATCTACCATAAAGGCCATGGGCAAGAGGTGGCCATTAGTCTAGAGCTCAGTAATGCACTCTTCAAGTACATTACTCACCAATCCATCAGGCAACATGCTACAGAACCAAGAGATTCTAGCACTTTTAAATTTGTAATGCGATGGCTGCCAGCCTGCTCTACATGCCCTAGGTTACAAGGGCACAGTAGTGTGGGAGGAAGGCAATTCATTAGGTGTCATAGCCAGTATTTTTCCTATTCTTTCTTCTGTGTGTACTTAAGAAATGGGCCTTCCATTATCCACAGATTAATAGTGGAAAGAATGCTCTGGTGTCTCTATTAGCATTAACTACTGGCAGACACTTTCCCAGGGCCTAATCGGCAGAATTTTCATTAGCTAAAATGAGAAAAACTTGTATAGGAAAATATATGTTATTTCTTATTCTAAAATACAGCTACATAAATATTCTACTAAAATAGATTATCAAAACAAACCCAATTTAGTAAATAAAAGCCACAGAAACATAAATATGCCAAAAGTTAGATGTAAATCAAAATGGCATGTCTCTTTTCTATTCAGGCAGCATTTACCAAATTTAAAGACTTTTACTGCATATGCTATAATTATAATTGAAAGTGAGGGTTTAGGTAAAGAAAACGATGATGTTTACTAATGATAAATTTTCGCCATCTGTAATAAAGATACACAATTAAACAAACTGCAGTCATAGACAGGTCGTAGGTTTAACTTAATTATGGTAGCCTTATCAATTTATCCTGAGATTACAACTTCCTAGTTCTTTAGGGTTTCAATGTCTTTTCTTTTATTACAACGGTAGATGTAATTATAATCTTTGAATGTTCTTGCTTGGTAATATAAAAGGTTGGCAAATCCATGTTCCTACTTTTTAAAGTCTACTGTAAGATCCAACTGTGTGTGGACCACGATGCAGAGTATTCAGGGTCATGAAGGGAAGGGAGAGGCACTGTTTCAGCAGCAGAAGTTATGTCCTGGTGATAATGTGCAAGCTAAAGTTTCAGTTGGGTCACTGTGGTGATAAAGTTCACCAGAAAGGAGGGAATTAAAAATTAGCCATTCTTGCTTGAGAAACATAGGAGGATCACCTCTCCTCACAGAGATGCCTATCATGTCAGATTGTATCCTATACCAGCGCTTTCTCAGCATGTGCACGAAAACCAGCAGCACAGATTTACACATACTCAGATCATAATAATGGACAATATTCACTTAGCACATACTAAGTGAGAGGGCCTGTTCTTGATTCTTTACTTATAGTAACTCATTTAATCCTCACAACAGTTCTTTGAGTCTACACTTCTTTTTAGAGATGAGAAAGCACAGAGAATTAAAGCAATTTACAGAAGTAAATTAATTTACATGAGTCCAGATTTGAATCCAGGCAGTCTTGCTCCAGAGCATGCATTCTCGACCACTTTATACTGCCTTGTATACCCTTTCCAAAGATTCCACATCGAGATTGCTATATTCAGTAAATCTGGCATGGTGCTCAGGCATCTTTGTTGTTTAAAAGCTCACAGACAGTTGTGACGCACAGCCAGGATGAAGAACCACAGATCTAGTTCAGTTATCTAGCCTGTCCTTCCTATAACATGGCTCCCCAGGACGGGGCTATACTCTTGTTTTATATCACAGGAAATGCCTTGGTGTATCACACTGTTATATGCCATGGTCTATCAAACCATGTACTAAATGGGTTACAGGATGGAGTAGTTCTGCTGTCCTCTGTTCTGGGTGTATCTCAATCAGAATACAAGGCTCAGTTCTGGGCATCATAGGTAGACAAAAAAAGTCAAGGAATAATACTATTATTGGGAAATATGAGCCATGTAAAATAATAACTGGTTTAAGAAACCAAGGATACTTTGTTTTTAGATGAAATGAATTAGAGGCAGATATGGCCATATTCAAATATCTTAAGAGCTGTCATGTAGAAGGGGAATGAGACTAGTGCTGAAGCCCTTAGAGATATAATTAAGCCCTATGAATGGAAGTTAAAGGAAGACAGACTGTAGTGTCTAATGGGAGAAAGAATTTCCTAGTGGTGAGAGATGCTCAAAGATAGAACTGGTTACAACAAAAAGTTCTTAGTTGTCTGTTACTAGATGTTGAAGTGAGATTTGCTGACACTATTATAGAGAAGTTTCAAGCATTGAATGTAGCTGGTTAGAGCCACATTTGGGGGTTCACTACAACCCCAAAAGTCTTATTCTGCATGTATCCTTGGCACAGGCTGGGCTAATGTGCAGCTAAAAAATGGGAACAGTTTTAGCAGCTGTTTAATACCAGTATCGTTTCTGGTTGGTCAATGACCAATATATGTCAGTGATTAATATTTTTGAATATTCTTCCCAGAGTATTAGCATCCAACCAACTCAACAATCATATTTTGAGCACATGCTCAGGCCTTAAAAAAATGGCAAATGACACATGGTCTCTACTTCTAAATCTAGTGGAGTATACATATATACAATAAATAAGGTTGAACCATATGTTGTTGACATTCAATCATTCCTGACTTGTAAAAACAATGATTTAATGTGGTTCAGCATACTACAACTGCTAAGTGCTATCATAAAGATACGTAAAAATGCTATGAGAAAAAAGATGAGGAAATCATTAATTTTCTCTGAGAAAGCCTATGGGGACAATTGTATTCATGATAGCTTTGGTTTTTTTTTTTTTAATGGAGATATTTAAATTGTATTAAAATGCAAACTGGAACGCAAACTGGTACAGCCACTCTGGAAAACAGTATGGAGGCTCCTCAAAAAATTAAAAATATAACTACCCTACAACCTAGCACTAGCACTACTAGGAATTTATCCAAGGGATACAGGAGTGCTGATACACAGGGGCACTTGTATCCCAATGTTTATAGTAGCACTTTCAACAATAGCCACATCATGGAAAGACCCAAATGTCCATCAACGGATAAATGGATAAAGAAGATGTGGTTTATATATACAATGGAATACTACTTGGCAATGAGAAAGAATGAAATCTGGCCATTTGCAACAACGTGGATGGAACTAGAGGGTGTTATGCTAAGTGAAATAAGTCAGGCAGAGAAAGACAGCTATCATATGTTTTCACTCATGTGGAACTTGAGAAACTTAACAAGACCATGGGGGAAGAGAAGGGGGAAAATAGTTTCTTTTTTATTTTTTAACATTTATTTATTTTTGAGACAGAGAGAGACAGAGCATGAACGGGGGAGGGTCAGAGAGAGAGGGAAACACAAAATCTGAAACAGGCTCCAGGCTCTGAGCTGTCAGCACAGAGCCTGATGCGGGGCTTGAACTCACAGACCGTGAGATCATGACCTGAGCTGAAGTCAGACGCTTAACCGACTAAGCCACCCAGGCACCCGGAAAATAGTTTCAAACAGAGAGGGAGGCAAACTCATAAGAGACTCTTAAATACAGAGAACAAACAGGGTTGATGTGAGGGCGGGAGAGGAGAAATGGGTGATGGGCATTGAGGAGGGTACTTGTTGGGATGAGTACTGGGTATTGTATACAAGTCATGAATCACGGGAATCTACCCCTGAAAGCAAAAGCACACTGTTTACACTGTATATTAGGTAACCTGACAATAAATTGTATTAAAAAAAAAAAAAAGCAAGAAATTTTCAGGTAAGCAAACAGGAAAGAAACTTCCAGAGAGACAGAATGGAAGAAGAGAAGGGATGGAGAAATGGAAAGCATTTATGATTTAGGATTAAAAACTCTGTTTCCTCATAATTCTTATAATCTGTAACAAAGCTTGTATTCTTTTTTTCTTCATCCTTTTGTATCTGTTACTGAATGGTATCAATGTAGCAATACTTTCCCTCATTAGTATACATTTTATGATGATGAAATAGGAAAATGCATATATTTGGGCCAAGGAGCATATGAGCTAGTGGTTAAGGGCATGCATATTATAGACAGCTGGCTATGGGTTCTAATATAAGCTCTTATGAATAGTGGGCCATGGGTAAGTTATTTAGCTTCCTTGTGCCTCACTTTCTTCATCTATAAAGTGAATATAATAATAGTATATTTTATCTTACAGGCTGGTACTTGTCTACTTCTTTTGTTAGAAAAATAAAAGTGATTTTACTTTATGCTCTTAGTTTGTATCTGGAGAACATAGAACATTAAAAGATAAATTCTTGACACTTTTTCTTCAGGTAAATTGTCCTCGTATTTTCGACAAAGTGGGACAAGTGAAAGCTCTCAGGTAGGAAACCTGCCCTTTGAAGTTTCTGGGCTACCTCAATACCAGAAAAAATGGCTCTTCCAAAACCACACACAGTTAAAGCAGTATTTATGAGGAGCCCAGGGACTTTTTCTGGGGGGGATAACTTCCTGCAACTAAACAACTAAATATTCTGAATAAAAGATTTACAACATCCTCTTAAATATATAGCTGAGCTCACAATAAAGTAAGGAAAATCCTTAGAGGCAAAGAACTAAGGAGAAGCATGAATCCAAACAGGTAAACATGCTAAAGCCAGAAGCTGCCCTGAGGGCATCTGCCAATCCCCACAAACCTAGAGCTTCTTATTTGAGAAGCTGGAATGGAAACCCCAACTTAAAATCAGGATTCTGGGAGATACACTTTCAGTGAAAGGGTGAACTAGAAATTCTGCCCTGCAAATAAGAAATAATAACATATCTTTTCGGTCTTTGCTAAGGTTGGAAGGGACAAAAAGTTTCTCCTGTATTCTTATACAAGGGTAGCATATAATTTATAATCCAAATGGAAAATCTTGTGAAAGTGGAAGAAGGCATTATTAATAATTATACCAAAATAAAGGGCACTTTAACTGGGAAAATTTGGATGTATGAACACCCTAATTCAGAACCACAGGTTAGTTGTCATGTCAATCCTGGGTACTGGATTGAAATCATACTACTTATATGTGATGAAAAATATCCAAGCTGAAAAATTAAAGTAATACTTGGTCAATAGTTCTTTCCAAGCACCTAAGACAAAAAAAATGCAAATCCATTCTAGGAGTGTTTATCCTTAACCCTGACCTCAGAGAAGTTGCTCAGAAAGAGTCCCAGTTTGCATGATTTCATAATGGAAAATACATAAAAAAATCACAAAACCCATGAGGAAACAAGATAGTATGAACCAACAGAAATAACAGAGAGAAAAACCTGGTGAAGAAATACTGTACTTCAAATGCTGGAATTACATAATTCATAATATAAGTATGTTTATGTATAAAGAAATAAAGGAGAGAATAGAAATATAAGTCAGATATAAAAGAATATAAACATATTTTTGAAAAAGACTCCACTTTATTATTTATGGTAAAAATAATAAAAATTGAAATAACAATGGACAGGTAAAACATCAGATTTGATATTGATGAAGAAAGAATTGGTGAACTAGAAGATAAAACTAAAGAACTTAGCTAAAGTAAAGCACTGACATAGAGGTGGAAAATATGATAAAAGAAATTATGATATGTGGAGTAGAACTTAAAGGTCTAAAAACCATCTATTCATAGTTTTTAAGTATGAAAGTAAAGACAATTTAAAAAGATATTCAAGGAGATAATTACTGAGAATTATTCAGAAAGTTGGAATACACGAATATTTAGAATCTAGAAGCATAATGATCCCGAGCAGGATAAATATAAAGAAACCTTCACATACATTTAACTCATCAAAGTGAATATGCAAAACACAAAACATGAAAATATCTTAAAAGCAAAGAGAATGACAATTTATCATAAAAGAAAAAACACTAATATCGGATTTCTCAACTGCAACAATGGAAACTAGAAAACATGGATATATTTAAATTACTGACAGAAAATAATTTGCAACCTAAGCCTGTATCCTGAGGAAGTCATCTTTAAAGGATGAGCATAAAAAAAAACATTTCAGACAAAAACTGAGAGTTTTGAGCAACTAACCCTCACTGAGGAATTCTTCAGGGCTATTCCTTAGGAAGAAGGTAACTGATCAAGAAAGTCATGTGGTACAATAAGAAATGACAACGAAAAACACTTTAGACAGGGGCACATTAGATATGGGTATATTTAAATCAACACTGCTGTATAAAACAATAACATGAGGTCTTTACTTCAGGCAATAATGGTGTAAATGATATCAGAAAAAACTTCCTATAGATAACAACTATATAATCTAGAGACTATACATACTCTGTCTCTTTTTCTGTCTCTCTCTCTACATATAAAAGGTAAAATTAACAAGTGAAAAACTGAATAGTATGCTTTAGACATGTACATTTCACTATATGTGAATTTTAGCTAAAAAAAGAACTATAAGATATTAAATTCCAGTTAGTATGCTTACTTTTGCAATGATATCTGTTACCAATTTGAAAGTAACTTCTTTGAATTCTAGGCTAGAGCAAATGAGCAAATACGTTGAGGATAATGGAAGCCTAATTTCTCACTGTTATAGAAGGGGATTACAAATATGGAAAGGGGGAGTACTAGAATATAACATATGGTGTTAAATTGAAATTGGAGTTATGATCCTCAATCCTCTTATGAGGATAAACACACTTTTTGACAGAAAAATACTGATGTAGGGGTATATATATATATATATATATATACACACACATATATGTATATAAAAATATATGTATGTTTTAGAAATACTAAAACATAGTTCCTAGCTCAATCAGTTTTGAGAGGCTAGAGGCAATGATACACTAACATCAATGAGCACATTTAGTGCACAGAGCTTGGTTTCAAAATTCTACTGTTGGGGCACCTGGGTGATAAAGCATTCAACTCTTCATTTCAGCTCAAGTCATGATCTCACAGTTTGTGGACTGAGCCCCACACTGGGCTCTGCTAACTATTTGCACCCTGCTTGGGATTCTGTCTCCCTCTCTATGCCCCTCCCCAGCTCATATGCTCTCTTTCTCTCTCACTTTCTCAAAATAAATAAATAAATATTTAAAAAATTCTGTTGTCCATTGAAGGCAATTAGGCTCCACAGGAAAAAGACCAAATTTTGGACTGGAGTAGGGAAGTACAAGATGAGCCTGGACTGTTTTGTTCCAGAAAGCAAGGAAATGCTCAAAGAATGGTGAGGACATTGGGGCGCCTGGGTGGCTCAGTTGGTTGGGCATCATGATCTCCCAGTTTGTGAGTTTGAGCCCCACATCAGGGTCTGGGCTGACAGCTCAGAGCCTGGAGCCTGCTTCAGATTCTGTGTCTCCCTCTCTCTCTGACCCTCCCTGGCTCACACACACACACTCTCTCTCTCTCTCAAAAATAAATAAACATTAAAAACAATGGTGAGGACATTAAAAAAAAAAAAAGAGGCAGGACTGTTTAAAAGGACTCCTACTTGAGGGGCATCTGGGCAGTTCAGTTGGCTGAGCATCCAACTTTGGCTCAGGTCATGATCTCACCATTCATGAGTTGGAGCCCCACCACGGGGCTTGCTGCTGTCAGCCTGTCAGCGCAGAGCCCGCTTTAGAACCTGTGTCGCTCTGATTCTCCCTTGCTAGCACTCTCACAAAAAATAAATATTAAAAAAAAGGACTCTAACTTGACAAATCTGGGACAATTTGCATATCAAAATAAATGATGACAGTGTTGGACTACAACATGTAGAATAAAGTAAATGTCTATGAGTTCATACTTGCCCTATTCAGTTCACATTGCTATAACAAATTACCATAGACTGGGTGGCTAAAACAACAAATATTTATTTCTCCAGTTCTAGAGGCTGCAAAGTCCAAGATCAAGGTGCTGGTGTATGGTGAAAGTGTCTTTCCTAGTTTGGAGATGGCCATCTTCTGGTATCCTCACATGACTGAGAACAGGATGTCTAGCTCTCTTCTTTTTCTGAGAAGGATACTCACTAATCCTGTCATCATTCTATTGGGAACTAGGGTTTCAACATATGAACTTTCTTTAAAATTTTTTAATGTTTATTTATTTTTGAGACAGAGGGAGACAGAGCACGAATGGGGGAGGGGCAGAGATAGAGGGAGACACAGAATCCAAAACAGGCTCCAGGTTCTGAGCTGTCAGCACAGAGCCCGATGCAGAGCTTGAGCTCACCAAACGTGAGATCATGACCTGAGCCAAAGTCTGATGCTTAACCAACTGAGCCACCCAGGTGCCCCCAACATATGAATTTTCAAGGGGGGCAGTGTGGAGACAAAAACATGCAGTCCATAACAATACTCCACACCCGAAAAACAAATAATCCAGTGAAGAAATGGGCAGAAAACATGAATAGACACTTCTCTAAAGAAGACATCCGGATGGCCAACAGGCACATGAAAAGATGTTCAACGTCGCTCCTCATCAGGGAAATACAAATCAAAACCACACTCAGATATCACCTCACGCCAGTCAGAGTGGCCAAAATGAAGAAATCAGGAGACTATAGATGCTGGAGAGGATGTGGAGAAACGGGAACCCTCTTGCACTGTTGGTGGGAATGCAAATTGGTGCAGCCGCTCTGGAAACCAGCGTGGAGGTTCCTCAGAAAATTAAAAATAGACATACCCTATGACCCAGCAATAGCACTGCTAGGAATTTATCCAAGGGATACAGGAGTACTGATGCATAGGGGCACTTGTACCCCAATGTTTATAGCAGCACTCTCAACAGTAGCCAAATTATGGAAAGAGACTAAATGTCCATCAACTGATGAATGGATAAAGAAATTGTGGTTTATATACACAATGGAGTACTACGTGGCAATGAGAAAGAATGAAATATGGCCCTTTGTAGCAACATGGATGGAACTGGACAGTGTTATGCTAAGCGAAATAAGCCATACAGAGAAAGACAGATACCATATGTTTTCACTCTTATGTGGATCCTGAGACACTTAACAGAAACCCATGGGGGAGGGGAAGGGGAAAAAAAAAAAAGGAGGTTAGAGTGGGAGAGAGCCAAAGCATAAGAGACTCCTAAAAACTGAGAACAAACTGAGGGTTGATGGGGGGTGGGAGGGAGGGCAGGGTGGGTGATGGGTATTGAGGAGGGCACCTTTTGGGATGAGCACTGGGTGTTGTATGGAAACCAATTTGACAGTAAATTTCATATATTAAAAAAGAAAAAAGAAAAAAGAAAAAAAGAAAAAAAAAAGAAAAAGAAAAAGAAAAACAAGTTCATTTCCCCTACCCCTGAGACCTATCTTTGCACATTTCCCCATAATTATCCACAACACCTTCAGTGTTTCCAGGCTGATAACCTTTGGTGTCTTCCTCCCACTCCCCCATTTTAACCAACAATTATAGATTTTACTAGTCTTTTCTCTGTAATAATTTTGGGCTTCACTTTTTGTCAGCATTATAATCGCATCACTTCCTAACCTCACTTCCCCATTCCTCTACTTCCCAGCTGCCCTTAACTAACTCATGTTATGGATTATCACAATGGTTTATTAGGAATTCCCCTCATCATATGACTTTTCCCACAACAACAAATCTTTGAGAATATTCGTACAATATTTTGTTCTTCAGTTCAAGTGTCCACAGTGGCTGCCTATTCCTTATTTTATAGAATTTTAATTAGTAAGTCCAACACTAAAGATATATCATGATTGGAACTACAATTTTATAAACCACAATTTTACTTCCACAAAAGACATGCTGTTTCAACTACTGTGCTACTCTTGCCATCCCCAAGTTTGACTTTTCTTACCTTCCATGCTTTGAGGTCTGCCACAGGTATAATACTGCCAAAAGAACACCTTCATTAGTGTGATGAGAGTGGGAGATCATCAAAAGGAAGGGAAAAACTTCTGCAGATGATCATTTGTTCTGCAATCAAAAAAGGAATTCAACTGAATTTTTTTCCTGCCTTGGTAGCCTAGATTTTAACTTTATACTACTGCCTTCTTTCATCTTTTGAGATTCATAGGCTTCATCCTCTTCAAAATCCAGTTCAAAATTTAACTTCAGGAATCTTTCCTGGATGACTGTACATGGAAAAAATATACTCAGTATCTGTGCTCTTTATTTAAAATTTTTCTGTATGCAGTTGTTGATATAGTATTATTATAGTAAATACTTTTGGGTACATGCTTTTCAGTTTGTTATATGTCTATATATACACTTCTTATCATCAGCCTAAGACACAAAATAATGTCATATTCCATTTAATTTTCAAATTAAATGTCTCTATCCCTTTATTTTCTCCTCAGGATACTCACTTTGTTGAAAACTCCAACACCTCTGGGGATGCTTATTTAGACTTAAAGATCAGTTCTGGGAACCATCTTCTACTTAGTCAATCAAGGAAATAAATTCTTTCCAGCTGTTACCAATGTCACTGGCACAAGATACACCTGTTGAAACAAAGACACCTCAGTAGGCCCAACACAGTCTTTACTGTAACTATTAAAATATTCTGTTACCATACTCTGTGTTTAGTACTGGATGAGCCACAATAAATTGGACATAGCTTTCTGCTGAAAACCTGGTCACCCTGCCCAGAGAAAGTCTGCTTAGCTTATGAGCCTGTGAGAACCCCCCAAGGCACGGAAGGGGCTCAGCTGTGCTTAACCACTTTGCTTTTGGGGCTTTGGCTCACAGCCAGGTCTTCACATACTAATAGATGAGCCTCAGATCTTTGAGGCTGGCACATATGCAGTTTTTTTCTGTAAGGCTGCTAGTAATACCAGAGTAGATGAATTTGAAGAGATTTCCACACTCAGCTACCAGAGTGACTAATACAACACTCTCTTCCGTTGGTTTTTTGCATATCAGCATTAAGAGCAAAAGGAGTATACTGTCTTGTTTGCCAAGACCACTCTCATGTTCTGCCCCAGGATAAATAACAAAGCTTTTTAAGAAAAACCTTCCTATCCAGCTAGTGTTAGGGTTCAGGCAATCAATTTCTTTTCTCTTATTTGCTCAGTCTCTACTGTGATAGATACTTTTAGACATACTGTTTGGTTGACCAAGTCCTTAATCTCAAGAGCCTTTGCCCAGCTCCACTAAAAAGGCTGAAGACAATCAAATATTTTTTTCTAGGCTGTCATTGGTTGTGACTACTTAAACCGACATGGAATATGCTGGAGAAAAGTGTGAGAAAATAAGAAAAGTTGAATCAAATCCAAACAGAACTCCTTTTCTAGTTTAGTAGTTGTCTCTGAAGGTATAATTCACAAACAGCTTCATTAACACATCTGTTCCTCTTCAGCTAGGTATTAAAGGTCTTTATTTTGCCCCATCACACGTTGCCATTTTTTTTACAACCAAGTCCTCTGTATCTAACAGAACTAGCTGCTTGCTGCTCCTAGAACATACCTTTTACTTTCTGACTCTAAGCATTTTTCAGCTCATGACATTCTTCGTATCTGAAATTCAATTCCTCATTACGAATCACAAAATATTTTTTCCAGCTTTACTGAGGTTTAACTGACAAATTTATATATGTTTAAGGTATGCAAGGTGATAAATTTGAAATAAATATACATTGTGATGTGGTGCCAGGGGGCTTGGTCTGTTGAGGGACTGACTTCAGCTCAGGTCATGATCTCATGATTTGTCAGTTTGAGCCCTGCAACAGCCTCTCTGTTGTCAGCACAGAGCCCATTTCAGATACTCTGTCCTCCTTTCTCTCTGCCCCTCCCCCCGCACTCTCCCTCTCTCTCCCTCAAAATAAATAAATAAACTTAAAAAAAACATTGTGAAATGATTACCACATTCAAGTTAACACATCCATCACCTCACATAGTTGTCATTTTTTGTTTGTAGTGAGATCATTTAACACCTACTGTTCAATAACTTCCAAGTATACAATACAGCATTATTACAGTCACCATGCTGTCCATTAGATTCTTAGAACTTACTCATAACTGAAAGTTTGTACCCTTTGACCAACATCTCTCATGTCCCCTACTCCTCAGCCCCTGGAAACCACCATTCTACTCTGTTTCTGAGTTCAAGGTTTTGTGGTTCTTGTTGTTGTTTTGTAGATTCTACATATGAGCGAGACAAAGTGTCTATCTGGCTCATTTCATCCAATATAGTGTCCTTCATGTTCATCCGTGTTGTAGCAAATGGCAGGATTTACTTTTTTTATGGCTGAATATTATTCAATTGCGCGTGCGCGCGCGTGTGTGGTTTGGGTGTATCACATTTTCTTTATCCATTTATCTTCTTTCAACAGACACTTAAGTTGTTTCTATCCCTTGGCTATTGTGAATAATGCTGCAAGGCACATAGGACTGCAGATATCTCGTAAACATTCTGATTTTGTTCCTTTGAATTTAAATACAGAAGTGGGCTGCTAGATCACATAGTTCTATTTTTAATATTTTGAGAAATTTCCATGCTCATCCCCATAATGGTTGTACCAATTTATATTCCTACCAACAGTGTACAAGGGTTCACTTTACCTCACATCCCTGCTAACTCTTATTTCTCATCTTTTTGATAATAATCCTTTTAACAGGTGTGAGGTGAGAGCTCATTGTGATGTTGATTTGCAGTTCCCTGATTAGTGATGTTGAGCATCTTTTCATGTACTTGTTGGCCATTTGTAAGTTTTTTTTTTGAAAACTATCTGTTTAGGTATTTTACCAATTATTTAATCAGGTTATGTGTTTGCTATTCAGTTGTAGGAGTTCCTTATGTGTCTTAGATATTAACCCTTTATCAGATGTATGTAAATATTTTCTTAAAATTTTTTTAAACATTTATTTTTGAGAGAGAGAGAGAGAGAGAGAATGAATGAGCAGGGGAGGGGAAGAGAGAGGAAGACATAGAATCCGAAGCAGGCTCTAGGCTCCAAGCTGTCAGCACAGAGCCTGACGCGGGGCTTAAACTCACCAACCGTGAGATCATGACCTGAGCTGAAATTGGACGTTTAACCGACTGAGCCACCCAGGCACCCTTTTTTTGCAAATATTTTCTTCCATTTCATAGGTTGCATTTTCATTTTGTTAATCACTTCCTTTGCTGTGCAGAAGGTTTTTAGCTGGGTGTATTCCCACTTGTTTATTTTTGCTATTGTTGTCTGTGGTTTTGGTGTCATAGACAAACAATTATTGCCAACACCAGTATCAAGGAGACTTTTTCCTGTTTTCTTCTAGGAGTTTTATGTTTTCTAGTCTTATGTTTAAGTCTTTAATCCATTTTCCATTAATTTTTTGTGTATGGTGTAAGATAGGGTCCAATTTCATTATTTTGTACGTGTTATCTAGTTTTCCCAACAATAGTTATTGAAGACACTATCCCTTCCCCTCTTGTGTTCTTGGTACCCTTGACAGAGATTAGTTGAAGGTATTTCTGTATTCTACATTCTGTTCCAGTGATCTGTGTGTGTGTGTTTAAGCCAGTACTATACTTTTAAAATTATAGCTTTGTAATATAGTTTGAAATCAAGAAGTCTGATTCCTCCAGACTTTGTCCTTTCTCAAGCTCTCTTAGGCTATTCTGTCTTCTGTGTCTTCTGTGCTTCTCTACAAACTATGACCGTCTTTTACACTTCTGTGAAAAATTCCAATGGAATTTTGATAGGGATTGCATTGAATCTGTAGATTGCTTTGGGCAGTATGTACATTGTAACAAATTAATTTTTCCAATTTTTGAACATGAGTTATCTTTCCTTTCATTTTTGGCTTCTTCAACTTTTTGCACCAATGTCTTACATTTTTCAGGGTATAGGTCTTTCACCTCCTGGCTAAATTTATTCCTAAGTATTGTATTCTTTCTGATGCTATTTTATTAAAATTAAAAAAAAAATGTTTTTATTTATTTTTGAGACAGAGACAGTGTGTGAGCCGGGAGGGGAAGAGAGAGAGAGAGGGAGACACAGATTCCAAAGCAGGCTCCAGGCTCTGAGCTGTCAGCACAGAGCCTGATGTGAGGCTAGAACTCATGAACCAGGAGATTATGACCCAAGCTGAAAATGGACGCTCAACTGACTGAGCCACTCAGGCACTCCTTGATGCTATTTTAAATGGGATTGTTCTCTTTCTTTCAGATAGTTTGTTAGTGTATAGAAACAGAACTGATTTTTGTAAGCTGTTTTTCTATCCTGCAACTTTACTACATTTATTAGTTTTAACATTTAGCTGGGGCCTTTAGGATTTTCTATTTTTAAGATCATGTCATTGGCAAAGAGAGACTATTTTACTTCTTCCTTTCCAATTTTGTATCTTTTATTTCTTTTTCTTGCCTAATTGCTCAGGTTACGGTTTCCACTACTGTGGTGAGTAGAAGAGGCAAGAGTGAGCATCCTTGTCTTGTTCCTGATCTTAGAGGAAAAGCTTTCAGTTTTTCTTCATTGAGTACGTTAGCTGTGGGGTTTTTGGATATAGCCTTTATTATATTGAGGTCCATTCCTTCTATACCTAATTTATTGAGTTTTTATCATGAGAGGATATTACATTTTTCCAAATGCTTTTTCTGTATCTACTAAGATGATCATATGATTTTATACTTTATACTCTGTTAAAGTGATGTAGCACATTTATTGACTTGCATATGATGAAGAATCCTTGCATCCCAGTGATAAGTCTGACTGGATCATGCTATATGATTATTTTAACATGCTCTCGAATTTGGTCTGCTAGATTTTGCTGAAAAGTTAGCATGTTCATCAGTAATACTGGCTTATAATTTTCTTTTCTTGCAGTGTCCTTGACTGGCTTTGGTATTAGAACAATGCTGGCTTATAAAATGAGTTTGGAAGTGTTCCCTCCTCTCCAGTGTTTTGGAAGAATTTGAAAAGGATTGGCATTAATTCTTCAAATGTTTGGAAGAATTCACCAGTGAAGTCACCTGATCCTGGGCTTTCCTTTGTTGGGAAGTTTTTGATTACAGATTCAATCTCCTTATTATTAATTAGCCTGTTTAAATTTCCTATTTCTTCACGATTCAGTCTTAAAAGACCATGTTTTCTAGGAATTTGTCCATTTCTTCTAGGTTCTCCAATTTGTTACCATATCATTGTCATAACAATATCTTATGATCATTTGTATTTCTGTGGTATGTTTAATGTCTCTTCTTTCACTTCTGACTTCATTTATTTAAATGTTTTCTATTCTTAGTCTAGCTAATGGTTTGTTTATCTTTTCAAAAAACTAGCTTTTAGTTTCATTGATTTTGTCTGTTTTTCTATTGTCTATTTCATTTATTTTTGCTGTAATCTTTATTTTCCCCCTTCTATAACTTTGAACTTTGTTTGTTCTTATTTCTCTAGTTCCTAAAGTGTAAAGTTAAGTTGCTTTTTTGAGATATTTCTTTTTCCTTAGTGTAGTCTTTTATTGCTATAAACCTGCCTCTTAGAACTGTTTTGCTTCATCCCATTAGTTTTGGTATGTTGTGTTTATATTTTCATTTGTTTTAGGATATTTTGTATCTCCCTTTTGATTTCTTCTATGACCCATTTGTTGTTTAAAAGTGTTGTATAATTTTCACATATTTGTGAATTATACAGCTTTCCTCCTATTATTTATTTCCAGTTTCATACCACTGTGGGGAGAAAAGATTGCTATGATTTCATTCTTATTAAACTTGTTAAGATTTTTTTTTCTGAGAGAAATCACTGGCCAAGGGGGTGTCTCTTGGTGCTGAGTTGTGCTGCTTTGGGGGCAAGGTGACATAAGTAAAATGAAACTGTTCTTACCTTATTCACTACATTTATTCTTAGATTTTTTTGCTCAAACAGTGTGCTAGAACTTCCCTGCTGGTCTCCTGGACTCCCATAAAGTTGATCTGTGGTTGACTGTCAACTGATATTCTGTGGGGGGATAAGAGTAGAAAACTCGTGTCATATTTGACTAATGACAAAGTATTTATACTTATAGTTATAGCTATAGTTATAGTTATAGTTATTTATACAAAAAATTCTACTGTAACCTAAGTCACCCAAGTCTGGATCTTTGTCCACTGGAAGCTTAAAGTAGGGGGGGGGCAAATTAATGTCAAAATGAATTTATAATAAGGAGAATAGTGACAAGTAGATTACATAGTAAGTTATTGTAATAGTCCCAAGGATAAAGAAGACCAACTTACAGTTAAAGATAGTAGCTTGCCCATATAAAGTTACATTTCTCACTTTGAAAACTCCACTAAAATGATAGAATGATAAAAAAAGGAATAAATCCACATGTCCAAAGGTAACAGAAGAGGAGAAAAAAACATTAAAATTTTAGAAGCCAGAAAGCAGGTGGATAAAGACAAACTGGCTCAACAAATTTTTGAAAACAGAAACTTAAATCAGTAGGGGAGGGAGCTCAGCAGCAAGTAAATTCTTACCACTCATACACATAGAAATTATAGGTCTGAAGGTGGGGGTACAACTAACACATAACATGATGTGAACTGGGTAAAAGTTTGTATAAGAAGCAGCTGGATTTACATATAGCCTTTGCCAACCGTATATCTGAGCAACTTGCCCTCCCTCATCTATGAAGAAGACCAGAGATTTACTCTTTGAGGAGGTACAACCAGTGGGACTTTGAAGTGGAACAAATAGTTGGGCTGACAACTGTGTTTTCATGTTGAAAAAAGGTGAATTATTGAAACTCTATGTACTAAGTGGGGACCATACTAGCTTCTTTCCCAAACCTGACTCCAAGAATGCTGGAGGACAAACTCATATTCTAAAGACAAGAGTTTGGAAATATTATCTTTGAAAAACCATACTCACCTTTAGAGGTCCATCATAAAATGGCCAGTCATTGGTCAATGAAACGAAGTAGTCACCAACAAATGAAAGTAACTTTGTGACTCCAAAAGAAAGCAACCCACATTTATGTACAGGGAACTTTCAATCATCTTTTTAATATCTTGCACTCAAATAGGAATGGAAAGTCAAGAGCCAGATATTTGAACAAATGTCCTCTTTTGACACAATGTAAAGCCAAACAAGAAAAAGAAAGAAGTTTGGGGGAAAAGAGAATAGGATGGAAAACATAACCTTGTAAGACCTATAATGAATATTCTCAGTGAATTAAGAAAACATCTTGATTGCATTCGTGAGACAAGATGCTATTAAAAAGGAGCATTCTCTGTGTATAGTTATTCTTTAAATTTCAATATGATACAGAAATTACACTATTAATAATGGTGCAGTACCTGTTATTAAGTTAACCTTCTTAACCTTGCCAGCAGATAACAATAATGGGAAAAATATAAAAAACAGTTGTTTGAATGCACTTTAGAGCAAGTGAAGGCAGGCAGAAACTGGAAGGGAGTTGACACACAAAAGAAGGGAATAGCACTTCTCAGTTTGCACTGCATGGAGTAGCTGAAACTCAAACAGAAAACTGCAGTCCTAAGTGACTTGAGGATTGAGAGGGAAGAGTTTGGGACTACTGGCATGGCTAGAAAATAAATGACAAATCTCAGAAAAAAAGGAAGCTAAGGAGCTGGAGGAGAAAAATCCACATATAAACTCCTTCAAATCCTTGGATGATCTTGATTAATGTATGTGCAGAGGGCCAGGCAGAAAGCAATGGCTGGAAGGTGGAAAGAAGTGAAGATTTAAAGTTTGAGCTCAGCCACTTGAATTGCTTGCTAGAACATGATCAACACTATTTAGATGAAGCTATCCCTAGTCTCTACAAGGGTACAATAAAAAACTACTAAACATAAAGACACAGGAAAATGTGGCCCACTCTCAAGAGAAAAACAGTTAAGAAAAACTGATACTAAAATGATCCAGAGGATAGAATGAGAAGAATTTTTAAACCGCTAATCTAAATGCGTTCAACAAAACTGAAACAGGAAGAAACAGAAAATTTGAATAGACCCATAGCCAGTCAACAAGTTGAAATCTGTTATCAAAAATCTCCAACAAATGAGAGTCCAGGGCTGGATAGCTTCCCAGGGGAATTCCACTAGACATTGAAAGAAGAGGTAATGCTATTCTTTTGAAGCTTTTCCAAAAGAAATGAAAGGAAAACTTCAAAACTCATTCTACAAGGCCAGAATTACCTTGATTCCAAAACCAGACAAAGACACCACAAAAAAGGAGAATTTCAGACCAATTTCCCTGATGAACATGGATACAAAAATTCTCAACAAGATACTAGCAAATCAAATCCAACAATACGTCAAAAGAATTATTCACCACTATCAAGTGGGATTTATTCCTGGGCTGCAGGGGTGGTTCAATATTTGCAAATCAATCAACATGATACACCACATTAATAAAAGAAAGGCTATGAACCTCTTGATCCTCTCAATAGATGCAGAAAAAGCATTTGGCAAAATATAGCACCGTTTATGATAAAAATATTCAGGAAAGTGGGGATAGAAGGAACATACCTCAACACCATAAAGGCCATATATGAAAGACCTACAATTAATATCCTCAATGATTAAAAAGTGAGAGCTTTCCCCTCTAAAGTCAGGAAAATGACAGGGATGTCCACTCCCACCACTGCTATTCAACATAGTATTGGAAGTCCTAGGCTCAGCAATCAGAAAACAAAAAGAAATAAAAGGCATCTAAATTAGCAAGGAAGAAGTCAAACTTTCACTCTTCATAGATGACATGATACCTTATGTGGCAAACCTGAAAGACTCCACCAAAAAACTGCTAGAACTGATCCATGAATTCAGCAAAGTTGCAGGATATAAAATCAATGTACAGGAGTTCGTTGCACTTATATATACCAGTAATGAAGCAGCAGAAAGGAAAATCAAGGAATTGATCCCATTTATAAGTGCACCAAAAATCATAAAACACTTAGGAATAAACCTAACCAAAGAGGTGAAAGATACGTATGCTGAAAACTACAGAAACCTTATGAAAGAAATGGAGGGAGACACAAAGAAATGGCAAAACATTCCACGTTCATGGATTGGAAGAACAAATATTGTTAAAATGTCTATACTTCCCAAAGCAATCTACACATTTAAATGCAATCCTTTGCAAAATAACCCCAGCAATCTTGACAGAGCTAGAAAAAACAATTCTAAAATTTGTATGAAACCAGAAAAGACCCCAAATAGCCAAAGTAATGGTGAAAAAGAAACCCAAGCTGGAGGCATCACAATTCTGGATTTCAAGCTGTATTACAAAGCTGTAATCATCAAGACAGTATGGTATTGGCACAAAAACAGACACATAGATCAATGTAACAGAACAGAGAATCCAGAAATGGACCCACAAATATATGGACAACATATATAATAATTAAAATTATATTAACATATATATATAATATATATATACATAATATATATAAACATATATATGTTATATATAACATATATATACATAATAATATAAACATATATAATAATAAAATTATAATATATAATATATATATATGGACAATATATCTTTGGCAAAGTAGGAAAGAATACCCATTGGAAAAAAGACGGTCTCTTCAGCAAATGGTGCTGGGAAAACTGGACAGCTATGTGCACAATAATGAACTTGGACCACTTTCTTATACCATACACAAAAATAAACTCAAAATAGATGAATGACTTAAACATAAGACAAGAGGAGAAAACAGGCAACAACCTCTTTGACCTCAAAATCCTAGAGGAGAAATCCTAGAGGAGAAAACAGGCAACAACCTCTCTGACCTCAGTTGTAGCAACTTCTTACTAGACATGTCTCAGGAGGCAAGGGAAACAAAAGCAAAGGGCCTCATTAAGATAACAAGCTTTTGCACAGAGAAGGAAACCATCAACAAAAATAAGAGGTAACCAATAGAATTGGAGACGATATTTGCAAATGACATATTGGATAAAGGGTTAGTACTCAAATCTATAAAGAACAAACCAACTCAACACCCAAAAAACAAATAATCCAGGGAAAAAATGGGCAGAAGACAGGAACAGACACTTTTCCAAAGAAGATATTCAGATGGCTAACAGACACATGAAAAGATGCTCAACATCACACATCATCAGGAAAATACAAATCAAAACCACAATGAAATACCAGTTCACAACTGTCAGTATGGCTAAAATTAATAACTCAGAAAACAACAGATGTTGGCAAGGATGTGGGGAAAAGGGAACACTTTTGCACTGCTGGTGGGAATGCAAACTGGTGCAGCCACTCTGGAACGGTATGGAGGTTCCTCAAAAAATTAAAAATAGAACTACCCTATGACCCAGCAATTGCACTACTAGGTATTTATCCAAAGGATACAACAATGCTGATTCAAAGGGGCACATGCAACACAATGTTTACAGCAGCACTATCAACAATAGCCAAATTATGGTAAGAGTCCAAATGTCTATCAACTGGATAAAGAAGATGGGATATATATATATATATATATGCATGCAATGGAATATTACTCAGCAATCAAAAAGAATGAAATCTTGCCATTTCCAACAACATGGATGAAAACTAGAATGTATTATGCTAAGTGAAATAAGTCAATCAGAGAAAGATAATTACCTTACAATTTCACTCATAAGTGGAGTTTAAGAAATAAAACAGATGAACATAGGGGAAGGGAAGGAAAAATAAGATAAAAAGAGAGATGGAGGGAACCATAAAATACTCTTAAATACAGATAGCTGAAGGTTGCTGGAGGGGTGTTGGGGGTGGTAGGCTAAATGGGTGATGGGCATTAAGTAGGGCACTTACTGGAATGAGTACTGGGTGTTATATGTAAGTGATGAATCACTAAATCCTATTCCTAAAAACATTATTACACCGTATACTAAGTAATGTGGATTTAAATTAAGAAAAAAAGAGGAAAAAAATTTAAAAAATAGATGTTAAAGGGATTAAAGGAAAAATATGGTTACAATTAATGAATAGTTGGAGAATCTCAATAGAAAAATACAAACCATCAAAAAAAAGAAACAAGTAGAAATTTTAGAAATGAAACATAATATCAAAAATTAAAAATTTACTGGATAAGAACAACAGATCACAGATAGTCAAATAAAGAAAACAGTAAATTTGAAGATAGATCATAGAAAATATTCAATCTGAAGATGAGAAAAATATATTGGAAAAAATAGAACAAAAGCTCGGTGATATGTGGGACCATATTTAAGTGATTGAAGTTATATTCAGCTGTATTCTCAGAGAGAGAAAATGAGTCAGAAAATACCTTTCATAAAATAATGGATAGATTTTTCCTAAACTGCTAAATAAATGTAAACTTACAGATCCAAGAAGATCAATGAATACCTGTTAAGATAAATACTTAGAAAACCATCCTTAGCCACATATTCATCAAATGATAGAAAACACAAAAAGAGAAAAGCAGCCAGTGGGGGAAAACCCATTACAAACAAGGAGGAAATGATATAAATTACAACTGAATTCTCATCAGAAATGATGGAAGGTAGGAGAGAATGGAACAACATCTTTAAAGTGCTGAGAGAGTGGGAACTGTCAAATTAGAATTCTGTATCTGGGAAAATTTTTCTTAAAAAATAAAAGCAAAATAAATACATTTTTCAGAAAAACAAAAATTGAGAGAACCTCTTGTCAGCAGAGCAGTACTATAAGAAATTGTAGGGACGTCTGGGTGGCTGACTCTGGATTTTGGCTCAGGTCATGACCTCTCGGTTCATGAGATACAGCCCTGTGTCAGGTTGTGAGCTGACAGGGTGGAGCCTACTTGGGATTCTCTCCCTCTCTCTCTGCCCGTCCCCTGCTCACGTGCGCGCGCGCATACACACACATACACACACACACACACACACACACACACACTTTCTCTCTCTTAAAATAAATAAACTTAAAAAAAACATTCTACAGGAAATTTTTCAGGTTAAGGAAACTTAGATGGTAACATATCTATAGGAAGAAATTATAAGAACCAGAAGTAGTAAATACCTGGGTTAATATAAAGGGGAACACATTTTCCTTTTCTTAATATTTAAAATAATATGACTAAGGTAAACATAATAATGCAATGTTGGGTTAATGCATATAGATGTACTACATATGAAAATAATATTACAGAGGAAAAGATGGTAAGTGAAAATAGACTGTTGAAAGGTTGTAATTTTTTTTTAACAGCTTTGTTGAGATTTAATTCACATACAACTCACCCATTTAAAGCATATATTTCAATGGCTTTAATTATATTCACAGTAGAGTGGCATAAGACATTCTTAATAGGCATATCTAATACTGAATTGAAGTTGCCATGATATAAACATGTGGTCTAACTCACTGCCCCAAATATTCCCTCAAACTAGCCTGGGAAACATGGATTACTTATTGAGTATAATTTATGATTACAAAGTTAATTCTACTTCAATCAAGTCTCTTAATAATCTAAATTCAGAAATTCAGGAATTTAGAATTATAAAAATGTTAACATGAAAACATAGTGAAGGATAGAATAATTAGAATTTCTATAAAGATATATATAGGAAGAGTTACTACATGTAAAAATTTCCCAACCAAACTGTAATTTTTGAAATGACAACATAGTTTGAATATGATCCCAAACCTGAATGACCACTACTTGCTGACAGCATTACTAATGGGAACTAGAGGGATATAGATTATATTTTTTATAGAGGATAACACCCTATTATATGGTAACTTCACAGTCAAGGAAACAGAGTTTGGCTGGTGCATGAAAGGTGCTCAAATAGACTCACTGTTTATCAAATAGTTCTGTTTAAGAGAATGCTGCATAGTGCAGTGTTTCTCAAATGAAGAAATGTGCAAACCTTTTAAAATAAAATACCACAGAATCTTAAGGTTATATTACTTAAATATGTACAAACATAATATCATAAAATTAGATATAATGCATTTTCTTAAGCTCCTATAACTATAAAACTAAAATTTGTAAATTAAAAACAATTAAAAAACCAATACTATTCAAACACAATTTGACAATAATTTTGTTTCATTAAAACTAAGTTGTTAATTTGGGGTTTAATATAGGGTGATGTTTCTTCAGGTCTGGTTCTATATTTAATGTGTTTCTGTATTTTTAAATTTAAAAAATTTTTTATTTCTTAACATTTACTTATTTTTGAGACAGAGAGAGACAGAACATGAAAGGGGGAGGGGCAGAAAGAGAGGGAGACACAGAATTGAAAGCAGGCTCCAGGCTCTGAGCCATCAGCCCAGAGCCCGATGCGGGGCTCGAACTCACAGACCACGAGATCAACCTGAGCTGAGCTTAACCGACTGAGCCACCCAGGCGCCCCTGTATTTTTAAATTTTAATGTTACTAATGTGGACACTGCCTTTTCACATAAGTATGCTGTATAAAATGGCCCTAATACTCACTGAGTCTCACACCAAATATATCTGTACTTTACCATATATAAGCTAAACCTTAATTTTTTTCACAATTAAAATTTTTTTTTAATGTTTATTTTTGAGAGAGAAAGAGTGAGTGAGTGAGTGAGTGTGAGTGCTGGGGAAGAGGCAGAAGGAGGGAGACACAGACTCCAAAGCAGGCTCCAGGCACAGAGCTGCCAGCACAGAGCCCGTCCAACTCAAAGCCTTGAGATCATTACCTGAGCCGAAGTCAGACGCTTAACCAACTGAGCCACCCAGAAGCCCCAATTTTCCTCACAATTTAAAGGCTTTGTTTGATAGTACAGTATGATCAGATTTATACTTAAAAAACTCTTGTTTATAAAAATCTTTGAGTGCCTATCTTAGTAAGGTGTAGCTGCTAACACTGTAATCTTTTATTCGAGAATACATTTAAATAGTCATGTAATTTAAACCTACACAAGTAATCTGATGGGATTTAGAACAAGGTATTGAACACCCTAGAATTATTTCAAGGAGGTACACAGATAGGGACTGTGTCAAACAACAGTGATACAAATTCAATATGGAACCCACTGCTGCAATGCATGTTCTTTTGGATTCATGGTGCCTTTACTGTCATGTTATGTTATGAGTCCACCCTTTTTGAACCATTATGACAACCTCACTTTTGAATTGCACCATGACATTTCTTTGCATTCACTAGCCAAAAATGTGAGAGAAAACACAAATCTAAATAACTGTTCTGAAATTACTGAATATTTTGTTATAGGAGGTCACTAAGATTATTCATGATATTATTACATTAAATATTTATAATCAGTAAGATGAAAGCACAATTCAAAACTGTCATAATTTTCTTTTTTTTTCATAGCACTTTTACCTTCTAACATATATATTTTACTTCTTTGTTCATTGTCTATATCCTCTGTCCCTATGAGAATGTAAGCTCATTAGGGCCACAACAGTTTTCTTCCTCCATAATGTATTTCAAACACCTAGAATAGCATCCCACACAGAAGCACTCAGTCAATGTGCTGAAAGAATGAAACATTTGTCATAAGCTGACATCTGGGGACACTCCAACCTTTTAGGATTCCCAGACTGAAATATTGGAATGGGGGGGGAAAAAAGTTTTGGCTTAGCAGCCAGAGAGACTTCAGTTGAAACTATTTTGTAGCTGTTAACTCTTACTCTGCAGATTACTGGCTGCATGACTTTTGGCAAATTACTTAAATTCAGGGAGTCTGCTTTTTTTCCTCTAGGAAAATGTAAAGTGTGTTCAAAATGGGGGAAATGGCTAACACAAAAAAGTACATAAAATACCGGCATATAAGGAGACCATCATTACTATTACTATTAGAAATGTCATAGAAAAAATTAATCAAGTAAAACTAAACTTTTCCACATCATTATTTTCTCTTCTTAATTCATCTTATTCATAATTGATAAAAATGTAAAATAGGAAACAGATTTGGATAAATGAAAATGCAAAAAGAATAGGATCTAAAACTTACACTGTAACAGCCGTGTGAAGATACTGGAAGATGTTTTCATAATAATCATTTGTCAGACGTGGAAAGAACTTGGTTCTAAAAGGGCTGTAAAAGAAGCCAAAAACAAAGAGTGAACAAGAAAACAGAAATAGATGAAATAGGTGAAATAGAATAAAGATCATCTTGTGACCTCAGCTGCACATGAGTGGTTTTCTCCCCAAGCATTCTCAAACACTTTATCTACCCACCTTCTTTCTGTATGCACGGTCTACTTGGTTCATCAGGAACTTTAACCCTGAGGCCAACCCTGAAGGAAGAATTAACCTACTTATTGAACCCTCAGGCAGTGTGCCTGGCCAGGAAGCTGGGTATTTGGGGAACACACCGAGGTGATCTCAGCATTTTACTGCAATATCCCACATCACTGAAGGAAGAGGTTAAAAGTGATTTACTATATTAAGAAAAAGCCGTGTATATTTATTCTTTGATTTAAACTTTGCTGCCAAACAGAATTCTCAAAATGCTTTGGAAATGCAAATGGATTTAAGATCTGTTTTAGGTAAACGTTATCTGTATTTTAAGAGGACAATAAATTATTACTTAGTTTTAGGCAGGCAACATATCATTATTCAGTTTAGTACAAAAAAAGAAATTTTGGATGGCTAAATTCAGTCTTAATACAAACCATGTTCCAACAATGCACGTAAGTATTGGCAGATTAAATAGGTTTGTCCTCCAACATCCTTAATAACACTAAAGAAAACAAGTTAAATGAGAAATATACCCCGGAAAATAATTTGGGTATTAACAGGCAAACAAACACAAGTCCTTAAGGTGGGATATGCCAGGACTCCCCACAATAAAGTTATATTTTCCCCTTTGTAATTAATTCATATCTTACAGAAGGAATAATTTGAGATGGGATAGAGAAATAAGTAAAGGATAGTCTCTTTCTTGTCATACTTCTATCCAGCAATTTTAGCATCCATGGATGGATAATTATTGCCTGCAAAAATTATTTGAGTATTTGCCAAATAGTGATTTTCTGTTACCATGATTCTTTCTACATTTATTTATTGGAATTTTACTATGACGAAGAGTTGTCCTTTTGCCCCAGATTAAATTTTTTTATAACAGTGTAGCTTCAAAGAGATTTATTTAATGCTATGGTTTGTAATCCATTACTTGAATTATACATTCTATTCACGTGGGTTCTTAAAAATTACTTTTTATGGTTGATTTTGAATATGATTGTGTGTTGGTAAGAAAACACAATCTGAATAATATCAGTTTTGATATTTATTGAAATTTCCTTTGTAACAAAGCATGTGGCTAATTTTTTAAAATATTCTTTGTATGCATGACGTAACATTCTTTTTTGCTTTTGATTTTTTCATTGTGAATTATAAAGCATATAGAAATGTACCATTTATAATTATATGCTTAGTGAATTATTATTGTTATTTTAAGTTTATTTATTTTGAGAGAGAGAGACAGAGAGAGAGACAGAAAGAGCAGGGGAGGAGCAGAGAGGGAGGGAGAGAGAATCTGAAGCAGGCTCCACACTCTCAGCACAGAGCCTGATGCAGGGCTTGAACTCACAAACTGTGAGATCATGACCTGAGCAGAGATCAAGAGTCAGATGCTTAACCAACTGAGCCACCAAGGCACCCCATAGTTACATGCTTAGTGAATTATTATAAAGCAGATACCTGTGTTAGCACTACCCAGGAGAAAAAAATAGAATCTTCTAGTGACAGAAAAACATCCTAAGTGCTATGTTCCAATTTGTCACCCTTGCTTAACACCCCACCTCTCCCAAGTAAAGCTAATGCCTTAAGTTTTCAGTTACCGAGTTACCTGCTTCTCCTAATAAATTTATCACCTAAATATGCATTACTGAAACCTATGCTTTAATGAAACAAGGTATATTATGGAAACATGACTAATCAATTAATATCACACAAAGTAAATTTTGAGACAAAGAATATTCCCAAAGAAAAACATTTCATAATGATAAAAGGTTCAATTCACTAAAAATGCATTGCAATCTTTTTTTTTAAATACATTTTTTTAAGTTTCATTTATTTATTTTAAGAGAGTGAGCAAGGGAGGGGCAGAGAGAGAGAGAGAGAGGGAGAAAGAGAATCCCAATGCGGGGCTCCAACTCACTAACAGTGAGATCATGACCTGAGCTGAAACCAAGAGTCAGATGCTTAACCGCCTGAGCCACCCAAGCGCCCCTACATTATAATCTTAAATATGTATGCATCTAATAATAAAACTTCGAATTATATGAAACAAAAATGACAGAAATAAAGAGAAATAAAAAAGTACCAAATCATAATTGAGGATTTTGACACTCCTTTCTCAGTAATTGATAGAATTAGCAAAAAGCAAGTGAGAAAGGATATAGATGTGAATATCAACTGGACCTATTAGAAACTTATACCTAACAACCGCAGAATACACATTTTTTTTCAAATGCATGTGAAACATGTGACATCTCATTGGATTTTAATTTTCAGACCTAATGAACATAGACACACTTTTATATATTTATAGCCCACTGGGCTATTGTACAGGTTATGAGGGCTCTGCCCAATAAGGCTCTGCCTTTTGAGAACTCTATCTAGGACAGTTGCTACCAGGACTGATAGTTAGAAGCATAGTCTAGGAAAGGTCCTAGGGTCTAGCAGGTTGTAGTAATGCAGGAGTTAAGACTTTCACCCATGGTGAATGTGATGTGATAAAGGTGAAAAGAAATGTACCAGCCTATGTAATTTCTCTGGCATTTCAGACCAATGAGGAAGAGAGTTAAGTATTAGGACTGTGGAACTGGGTGGTTATTGGTGAGCACCAGTGATTTACTGAAGAGAATGACAGACTTAGGTCAATTAAGTACCAATTTATTTATTTATTTATTTAACATTTATTTATTATTTTTGAGAGGGGGGAGGGAGGGAGGAGATGGGTAGTGAGCAGGGCAGGGGCAGAGAGAGAGAGAGAGAGAGAGAGAGAGAGACAGAATCCCAAGCAGGCTCCACACTGCCAGTGTGGAGCCCAATGTGGATCTTAAACCCATGAACTGTGAGATCATATGATCTGGGCTGAAACCAAGAGTTGGATGCTGAACTGATTGAACCACCCAGGTGCCCCAATTAAATACCAACTGAAAGCAAAGAAAAAAACCAGAGAACAAGTATAAGATTAGCAATGTGGGGTGCATGGATGGCTAAGTTGGTTAAGCATCTGACTCATGATTTCAGCTCAGATCATGATCTCATGGTTCATGAGATTGAGCCCTGCATCACGTTTTGCACTGAAAGCAGGGAGCCTGCTTGAAATTCTTTGTCCCTCTCTGCCCCTCCCCTACTTGTGTTCAGGCTCTCTCTTTCAAAATAAACAATAAAAAAAATTAAAAAGATTAGCTATGTGACTTAATTATAAGAGTGGCAGAGCTAAGGAGAAGGCTGATTTCTCATCTCAGTCAAGTCTTCTATGCTAATGTCAAGGCCCTGTTGGAGAAGTGGGACCCCAAGCCCTGAGGTGGGGACATGAGAGTTGATGCATCTGAGAATTTTGAATACCAGATTACCCTCAATCCCTAGGGACTGTGAAAGAGACCCACTTCCACGTGTTAGAGGATAGGGACTCTCTTACTTGATGACCACACAGGTTTCAAATGAAGGAGGTGCAGGTGCCTTATAATGCTTTCCTTCTCAGAACCTGACTTCATTTCACTTCCTAGGCACTAGAAGGAGTGTCAAATCTCAAAAAGGCCCCATTGGAGAAATTCTTGGGCATGCTAAGGGAGGAGAGAGATTTAATGTCAACAAAGAATGGAAGCACCCAGCTAGTAAATACTGTAGGAACTGGCAGAATATGCCTGGAAGTAAATCCTGATGGTGCTGGACCAGGGAAGTGAAATATAATAATAGACTTAATGGCAGCTCTTTTCCATGACTCAGACCTAATCCCCTGAGAAGGACCCTTGGAATCAGTTAATACACTGATGAGGTGGTTTTTGGAAACATGAAGACTGATGACCCATATTAAATAGGGATATGATAACTGGTGTTATAAACTATTCAAAAAGTAATAAAAACCACAGAGAAGGGGATATGCCTGAGTGAACATGATACATAAGATGAAATCCCAGTTTACTGTGTTTCCTGGAAGGATTTGCTTCATTTACCAACATTGCTGAATAGCTTAGCAGTGACTGTTCTCTGTAGGTGGGGTCTTTGAAGGTGACAGTGTTAAAGAAGAACACCTTCTATAATTGTGGATGATATGATCCAGAAATAGAAGTTAGGTGGCAGCATTTAATTATCAGGAGAATGGTGGAAATTAGTACTACAACAGGCAGCAAGTTTAAAATGGCAACCAGTGGGTACCTGATCCAGAGAGATTTATGGACATGGCTCACAGAACTTGATGTTACTAGAAATGGTCAGCCAATAAAGGTGCTTTATATATACGACATATATTCAAAAGAGATTGAGACTGAATGAGCAGAATGATGAAGTCAGTCACTTCAGTGGAAAGTCATAATCTCTGTTTCCAGATCAGAGCCAGTCCTCAGATCCAGAATCCATCAATTGAAAGAGAAGCTGGGGTCTACTTGTTGCCACAGAGTATATACACTCCAACTTTTATTTGATTGGTGATAATATAGTATATCTATTCTCATCTTTTAACTTCTAAACTATTTGAATATTTATATTTGAAGTACATTTGTTGTAGGCAGATATTTGGATCTTGCTGTTTTTCACACAATCTGGCAATCCCTGTCCTTTAATTAGGGTACTTAGGTCATTTACATTTAATGTGATTAGTGAAGATGACATTCAAGTCTATTATCTTGCTATATGTTTTCAATTAATTGAGCATTTTTGATAACTTCACTTTCTCTTTTGTTATCTTATTAACTACAGCTCTTTTGAAACGTCATTTTGGATTTTTTTTAAAGTTCTTTTTTTTTTTTTTTTTTTGATAAAGAGAGAGAAAGCATGCACAAGTGTGCAGGAGAAAGGCAGAGAGAGAGGGAGAAAATCTTAAACAGGCTCTGTTCCATCAGTGCAGAACCAAACACAGGGCTCAGTTTCATGAACCCATGAGACCATGACTTGAGCTGAAATCAAGAGTCAGGCACTTAACCTACTGAGCCATCTAGGTGCCCCCATTTTAGCTTGATTTTAAAAGATTTTACAGTCTACAACTTTAGTTTCTCAGTCTAGCTTTTAGTGATATTATACCACTTCATGTGCAGTATAAGAACTTTATAATAGAATTCTTTGATTTTCCCATTTTCTTCTTCTTTTTTTTTTTTTTTTTTTAACGTTTATTCATTTTTGGGACAGAGAGAGACAGAGCATGAACGGGGGAGGGGCAGAGAGAGAGGGAGACACAGACTGGAAGCAGGCTCCAGGCTCTGAGCCATCAGCCCAGAGCCTGACGCGGGGCTCGAACTCACGGACTGCGAGATCGTGACCTGAGCCGAAGTCGGACGCTTAACCGACTGAGCCACCCAGGCGCCCCTTTCCCATTTTCTTCAATAGCTTTTATGCTACTGTTGTCATGGATTTTACTTTATGTGTTATAAAAACAATATATTGGTATTATATGTGCTTCAAATAAACAATTACCTTTAAATATATTTAATAAAAAAGTTTAAAAATTTTACCAACATAATTACCTTTTCAAGGCTTTTCATTATGTGGTATAATTTTCCATTTGTCTGAAATTTCCTTTAACATTTTTTGTTGTGTAGGTCTGCTAATAAATTCTTTCAGCTTTTGTACATCCGAAAAAATCTGTATTTCACTTTTCTTTTGAAATGTATTTTTGCTGTTTATAGAATTTCAGTTTTACTTTCTTCTTTCAATACTCTAAAAATGTTTCTCCACTGTCTTCTGGCTTGCATTGACTCCAATGAGAAATCTGCTGTCATTTTTATCTTTGTTTCTGTATACATAATGCGTCTTCTTTTCTCCAGATACTTTTAGATTGTTCTTCTTTGTATTGACTTAAGCAATTTGAGTGTGTGCTTTGTGTAGTTTTCTTCATGTTTCTTGTGCTTGGGGTTTGTTGATATAGTTGTACCTATTGGTTTATAGTTTTCACCAAATTTGGAAAAATGTCAGCTATTTCTTGGAATATGTTTTTTTGTACTCGTTCTATCTATTCTTCATAGGCTTCAATTACACATATATTAGGCCACAGAAAGTTATCTGACAGCTTACAGATGCTTTGGTCATTATTTACTGTTATTTTTCTTTCTGTGTCACTTTGGATAGAAACTTTTTATAAGTCTGGAATGTGACTAATCTTTTCTTCTGAAATACCTAATCTGTGAATCCCTTCCTGACATGATATTCTTCATCCTAGACATGGTACTTTTAGTCACTACAAGTTCAATTAGAGATTTTAAAAAAAATCTTTCTATTTAATATTTTCCTGATTTCTTCTAACTCAGTGAATATATGAAATCCACTTGTGCTGGCTGTCTTCATCTACCATTTCTATTTTCTATCTTCTGTTTATATTAATTTTTCTTCTAATTCTGGGTGGCAAATATTTTGTCCCCGTCTGTAGCTTATTTTTTCACTCATTTAACAATGTCTTTCAAATAGCAAAAGTCAATTTTGCTGAAGTCCAACTTATCTTTTTCAATTATGGTTCAGGTTTCTTTCTCCCATCTATAAACTCTTTTGCTTAGCCCAAGGTCATGAAGATTTTATATTTTCTTCAAGAACTTGTAGAGTGCTAGGTTTGTATTTTGTTTTAATACCAATTTAAAATATTGGTATATAGCAAAAATGGGTAAAGGCACTTATTTATTTACTTGGTTCCAGCACCATGTATTGCAAAGACTATTCTTTCTCCATAGGATTGTCTTTGACCCTGTGTCAAAAAATTGTGCTTATTTTTGGGTTTTCTATTCTGTTCCACTAATCTTTAAGTCTATCCTTACAGCATTATCACACTGTTTTGATCCTGTGGCTTTTCCCTATGTCCAATGAAGTGATGATTAAAAAAATACAGTGATACGGTGAATCAAATTGATTTTAGAATGTTGAACCAACCTTTGATTCTTGGAATAAATCTGACTTGATTATGATGAATCATTCTTTTTACAAATTATCACAATTTGCTAATATTTTGTTAAGGATATATATATACATATATTTATGAGAGTTATTGGTTTGTAGTTCTCTGCTATTATAATGCCTTTGTCTGATTTTGGCATCAAAGTAATTCCAACTTCATAAAATGAGTGGAAAAGTCTTCCTTCATTTTCTATTTCCTAAAGGAGATTGTTTAGGACTGTCATGTTTCTTCCTTAAGTGCTAGAAGAATGTGCCAATGATGCCGTCTAGACTGGGTGTTTTCTTTATAGGGAGGTATTTTAACTATACATTCAACTTCTTTAATAGACATAAAATTATGCAGGTTATTTACTCTTGACTGCATTTTGGTAGTTTGTTGCTCAAAGAACTTTTTCATTTCATTTAGGTTATCAAAATTATTGACAAATTTATTTATCCCTTATTATCCAGATAGTATCTGTCAGATATTCAGTAAACTCCCTTCTTTCATTCTTGGTTGTGATAATTTTTGTCTTCTTACTTTTTGTCTTGCTCAGTCAGGCTAGATGCTTATCAATTTTTGTATGCTTTGCAAAGAACCAAATTTTGGGCATATTAATTTTCCCTACTGTTTTCGATTTTATTGGTTTAAGCTCTTATCTTTATTATTTCCTTACTTCTTCTTTTCGAGTTTTTTTTTTTTTTTTTCCTTAAGACAGATTATTGATTAAAAACTTTTGGCTTCTAAAATAAGGCATTAAATCTGATTTCTCTGTAGGTACTTCCTTAGCTGTATCTTACATATCATGTAGTGCATTTTCATTGTCATTCAATTCAAAATATTTCCCAATTTCCCTGTGACTGCTTCTTTGAGCCATGTGTTATTTAGAAATTTACTTAATTTCCAAAATTTGGGATTTTTGAAATTTTTGTTATTGATTTCTAGCTCACTTTGTTTGTGGTCACATAATATATTTTGTCTGACTTCGATGCTTTTAATTTTTTTTCTTAAGACCAGAAACTGGTCTGCTTCTGTGAATATTCAAGTATACCTGAAGAGAATCTGTATTCTGCTCTTGTTGGGTGAAGTGTTCCTCTTATATTTTCTTAAATGGCTATTAAATTCTTGAAAATAAAACTTCACAAAGAGAAGGAATAGGTCACATAAGGCAGGATTCAGAAATCTGATACTTCAATGCATCTGAAAAATCAAAAATTATATTTTATATAAAAAAATACTAGAATGATAGGTTTCAATGTGAAGTTAACCAAGTACATGTATATACAATTAATAGTGACATAAGAGACCACATACCAGCAAATAAATGCAGATAATGAATAAGTGACCTCTTCACATGCTTACATTCTAATCTGTTCCCAGTATGATCCAATGACCCACTGTTCATAATTCTCTAGCCACACTGGTTTTATTTTAGTTCTTCCAAGCAGCCATGATCTCTTGTCTCAGGATTTACTGAACATACTCTCTACATGGAAAATATGTTCTCCCTCTTTTTGTCTAATCCCTCTTCAACTTTCAGCATTCACCTTGAATTCACCTTCAGAAAGCCTTTTCTGACATGCTCTACAAAGATCAGGTCCTCCTCGTGCACATTTTCATGGCACCCTGTATCTTTCTTTCACAGAACTTACTATGACTGAAATGAAAAATATAAGGGCAGATTAGTTGAGATTATCAGAGATGCTATGACTTCTCGAAAGGTTCAGAATCATCAACTCAAAAAAGTTACCCAAATGAGACATACAGCAGCCAACTAAGCTGATTTAATTAATTTAAGCCTGGTTTTTAATGACTAGCATTTCTCTTGTGAAGACATCTCTGAAAGCAGAATTATAACTTCAGAAGAATGTTAAATGCATCTGGTTTCCATATTACATGCCTAACACATCCAAGAAAATATAATTTATAAAATGCTGCACATAGCAGGGCACACACAAAACGAACCAAAATGAGAAATTCCACTTTATTGCCTTCAAAGATCCTGATAAATGGATAAGGTGTCTGTTTCTCTAAGACATTCCTTGCTTTTGAAAGGAAAATCCATATACAAATCGCAAAAGTTTGGCTCAACTCCCTCCCCCCCCCAAATTGAATCCAAAAATTAATGCTTTAGAATCTATTAGTTTCTTGTAAATTTTCAAGCAAAGAATTTGGGTGAAGAGAGTGAGAGGAAAATCTTCGTCTTTCATGAATATTTGGAACCTTAATTTCTTTAAAAATAGCACTTGATAATATTACCAGGGAGCACTTGTAGGAAAACGTACAGAGCTTCCTTGGCAATGGTGGTGGAAGAGCTGCCTTCCCCATGTCTCTCAGACTTACTTTGTAAATTATGTGAAACACTTTTAGACAGACACTGGCACTCATAAATTATACAGCTCATTTGCATATTCCAGTCATGAGACATTATGCAAAGTGACATGATTTGCATAATGGATTCCTCTTGTCGCTTCACTTGCTGCATGCTTTTAAAAAACAAAATGAAATAAAATGAAAGCATGAAAAGGTGGAAGCATCAAGTTTCCAGCTTTGCCTGTCTCCTTCCCAACTACAGCATCAATTGCTTTCATTTTCTACAGGATAAGGGGTAAAGGGGACACAAAGCAAAATCTACAAACCTACAAACAAACAAAAAGAGCCTTCATACGAATTTTGTTCTTAATTACAATGTACCTACTCTCTTAGTGAAATCCTTCACCATAAATCACCCATCGGAGTCAAGAGGAATGGGAACAAAACAAAACACTGGGATAACAGAGAAAGAAACTTTATGGAACTTTTTCCTTAAAAAAATAGCTTCTTTACATGTGATATTTAGGGAAGGGGTAGCCTTTCCTCCTTGTAACTTAAAAAAAAAAAGTCCCCCGGCATTTTCTTATTATTGGGAAAAAAACATATTATAGATGAGATAAATGGTCTAGGGGAAGGGATTTCTCCCCCATGAGAACTTCTGAAGGGGTTTCCTGTTTTGGAAGACGAAGGGAGAAGAAAGGGTGTGCTTGATTATTTAACAAAATATCGAATGGCTATATATACTGTAAGGATGAGGCAGCACCACGTCGACTTCTATCGGCTCTACTCCAATAAGCAGGCAACGTTCCCTCAGCAGTTGCCAGTTCTGCTGCGGGCTTTCCCTGCCCCCCTGCACCAGTGTGAAAGGCAGAGTGTGCCAAGCGGCTGGCGTCTGTACCCTGTGGGAAAAGTTAACTGTAATTCTTCGGCTTTTAAAATCAATTAACCCGTGTGTTAATTAACGTCAAGTCGACGGGAGGAGGAGGAGAAGAAGGGGAGGGAGGGAGGAAAGAAAAAAGCTGCAAGGGCGGATGGCAGAAGAGTTGGCACAGTGCCATCCATTCAGGGGCAACGCCACAGTTTCGTGTGATAGCAGCAGCGGGTATATGTTACGAGGGCCCTGTATGCGGGCCAGACAGTGCGGTAAAGCCAAGGGAGATTATCCAGACCCCCAGGAGCGAACAGCAAGCAGCAACCGAAGGCGCAAGTGCCAGGATTACAGCCTAGGCTGCTCCAACTATGAGCCCTTCCTCGGACCCAGGGACTCGGCTACTTGGGGTTTGGGGGGTCTTCCACACCAAAGAGGCACAAAGCTGACTTTAATCACTTTCTTCCTTTAAACTTGATTCTGCCGCAGTGGAGCCAGCACAGCGGATGCTTTCACACCCAGCAAGACAAAGGCCGTCGTCTCCGCCATGACACTGTTCCGTTCCAAGCAGAGGCCGGGATCTTGGACTCCTTGAAAAATCAAAAGGAAACAAGGAAAACAAACAACAAATACAGCAACAAACAGAAAAAATTAACAACCACCAAAATCGTGTGCCCATTTGCCCATGCCAGGGGTGATCTGGGCATCTGTTGCAGCAGAAGGCGCTTGTGTCGGGCTGTTTTTTTCTTTTTGGGCAAGCTGTTGGTTTGTTTGCTATTCAACTTCGTTTATAATTAACTTAAAAAAAAAACCCACCATTCAGCCTAGTCAACAACAAACAAAGAGAAAAAGCAGACATCGGAAGAGAAATGCCATAGGAAGCGGCGTGAATGCATGCCACAGCCGGTGCCACTTGCCATTCGGAAAACCTCAGGGAAAGATGCCAATTCTACAGCTCGGAAGAAGGCAGAGAAGGGAGCATAAAGGTCTACAAAGAGAAATCATAAGGAAAGAATACGGCTTGTACAATCCTGGATTGCAATTGCACACAGCTTCTGCTGGGAGAAGAGAGGGGATATTTAAATGGAGATATAGATGGGTATAAATTAAAAGATAGGCACCTATCGATTGCATATAGACACAGTTGTAAGGCTGTATGTGTATGTAAATGCACATTATTTTCAGACAAATTAAACATTTATATATGTATATATTTTTGTTATAGGTATGGGTGTGTATATAGGTATGTATGTTTATGCATATATACACATATGTGGGATGTATGCATGTGTGAGAAAAAAGGAGAGGACAGAGAAGGAGAGAGAAGGAAACGTGTGTATGTGCATGTATGTGTGTGCATACAATCCCACTTTTTGACCCAGGTATACACAGAAGACAAAATAAAAATCATACTCGAGCAGCAAGCAGGCAGTCAGAGATTTATCTACATTCACTGCTATCACCAGGGAGATGAATGGGGCCGATCTGAAGCCCTTTTACAAGATCCACTATGGGAGTGAAGGAGGAGGAGGGATGCCACACAGACATGCACAAACTTGAAGGCAGAGGGATTTGGAAGGTGCTACTTAGGAAACCCTGGTGGCATAACGCAGGGGAGAAGAAGGGGAAAGAAGGGGAAAGAGGCTTGTTTCTATGTTTTAGGTGGTCGTTTAAAAAAAAAATCTGAGAAAGGGTTTCAGGAAACAGCTGGTACTTACGTTGTCTGCGTTGCTGTGGATCCTGAAAGGTGTTCTGTTGGCACCAGGCGCTGAGCCAGGGGCAGGCGCTGGAAACAAAAGGGAGAGACAAAAAAAAAAAAAAAAAAAATAAAGTCATTCTATGGGAATATTAATTGCTGCTCTTGTGGATTTTACAAAACACACAAACTGTTTTCTTTTTCTTTCTTTCTTTTTTTAAATGTGGATTGGCGCGTGTCCCTTTCGCATGGAATATACAAGTAGTATGGGATTTACAGCCCAGTACGGGACTCAGGATTAACCGCGCTGGCATCTTTTGGGCATATTCTTCCTTTTAATGAATGAGCTTTCGCTGTTAATGAGGAATAATCGTTTGGCTAATGAGCTTTGAAACATTAAGAGAAAAGAGGTTTTTTTCCGTTAATCGCTCTGGTGCGACTGCATGGATGGATTACAAAAGACAGCAATAGGAATGCAGTACAAAGGGGGGGACCTCTCCTGGAGTGGGAGAAGCACCGAGATGGGTGATGTGTCCCTGCGTCTTTCCTTCCTTCTTGTTCTTTCACTCTGCCAACTGCTATGGGTTTCCATAACTCCGCAATCAAAGTGGATGGTCGGGAAGGATTATTACAAAGAGTGAAGCCTCCGCTGTTAATGTCTCCAGTGTTTAATCATCATACAGTAGAATGGTTTTATGCATATTTCATTTGCATATCATTAAACCGTGTTAGCGAGGGGCATTCAGAGCCAGGAGAAGTACAAAGTTGGGGAGAGAGGGAAGAAAAAAAGGTCCCTATGATGCTTATCTTCAAACAGGGACTTGTTCCATGATCTGTCTTCTACTTTTGCTAAAATCATTATGACTTGGAAGCCTTTGAAGTTGGATACAACCTTGGATTCTTCTAATTCCTGCAGAGCGGTATATTTTTAAAAACAGCAGAAATGTTCCTGCACTAGACAATTAAAGGAATATAAACTCCAGTGGGTTGAAACTAGTAGCTCTTTGGGGAATGCAGTGGCAGAGGCTTCTACAAATACCAACAGTTAAAAAAAAAACAATAAAGAGCATCATATTAAAACAAAAGACAACGAAGACAAGAAATATTAACATGTGGATTATATTTGTTTCTTTTGGGGGGTAATGAACTAAAGAGAATGAAGAAGCCATCGGTAATTTATCCCTTCCTTAATGAACAGTCACCTTTTTGTATGTGTTTGTTTTTGTTCTTTCTTTTAAGGGGGATGTTGTCACTTTTGAAGCAATTAGTCAATTATTTTGTAGCTCTGATCTTTTTCTCCTGCACCCGACAGGAAAGAAAGGTGGTGGTTAGGGAATATATGTGTATTGGGGGGATTTGTGGGGAGAGAGGAATACAGTGAGTTCTTTGTAGATCTAATACATGCACAACATATTAATTGGGAGCTTTTAAAGCTTGCTCAATAGGCTGTTTCATTCCTGGTAAAACAGCAGCTGGTTAGCCACTGTTGGTGACTCTTCAAATATCACTTTAAGTATTTTTATTCTGTCACTGTTGTTGTTGTGTTGTTTTGTTTTGCCATGGTCAAGAATGAGAATATCATGTCATCTCTTCTTTATCAAGTCTCTTCTCTCCTCCATCATCTCCTTCACTTCCAATTTCCAAACTGTAAAACAATGTTGGTTTAATATTGAATCCTGGTGCACAGTTTAACTGGCACAACTTGATTCGGAAATGAGATGCTGTTTTATATTTAAATTACCCCACTCCTCCCTTATCCTCCAAAGCTTTGTCTCTGCTATGAATATTCAGATGAGGCATGATGTGATTACACTGTACAATTACTCCTATCCATAGTGGTGGCAGGGGCTGCTGGGGAGACAGAGAGCCAGACAGCCTCCAAGCCAATACGGAGTTTGTTTTCGGTATTTTTCCTATCTCCTTGGCGCTGCGGCACATGCAGATGTCGCTGTTGTTCTTTATAAGCCCTAATGATATGCAAAAGCATAACGACTCGGTTTGGATGCAAAGCATCAACGAAATATTATGAATGTCTTTAAGAAAAGGGGAGAAAAAATCCTGACTGAAGGAATGTCCACATAAATTATTTTTATTTAAATGAATTCAAAGGATGGGGTGAGGGCAAGTCAGAAGGAGTCACATGGAAAACATGCATAATATTAATATGCATAAAGAGTTCTCACCGAGGAGAAGAAGCTCCTCAGTACAGCTCATGGGACAAACTGGTTCATTAGGAAATAGCTCAGAGCGACTACAGCATTTTGCTATTTCAATTTTTTCCTTATTTTAAATGAAGAGTCAGACAGATGTGTTGTCTTTGCATGGCAGCTTCGAGATGGATCCAATCTGTGAAATTTGCTGCCCAAATAGCATTTCTAATGGAAACTGGAACTAAACAAGGGCACGGATGTGGAAGGGAGAGAAGAGAGAATATACGAAGAGGAGTATATTCAGAGCCACAGCATAATGTTTTATAGTACAGGAGGTTTTCAGAAACCATCCTTACTTTGTTAGTCTCAGATGGGGGCTCCTGTTGCAGGGAGCTATCAGGGTTTACCAAGATGAGCACCGAGACAGGCCCTTCTAGGTCTGAGGCTGAGGAAAGCAGCGGCAACTTGGTGCCTGTCCCCCACCAAGCTGTCAAGAGCTCGGAAGCCAAAAGCACAGCTACTCCTAATTTGGGGATGCAGTAGAGTGCCTCCTGGTCCAGGTATTTGTGACAGAGGGGAATTCTTGGTGCTATCATAGTATACATTGCTAAAGAGTAGATGGAATCATCTGGGTGCTTAAGCAGGCCTGATACTGTTCATGCCGGTTAATTATCAGGGTAATGATTACTGTGGTTTGCTAACAGTTTCAGAATGCTGAAATTACTAGTGTGGATTAGTGCATGTTTACAATGCATAGAAATGAACAAATAGTGAAAGGGCCTATTGGTTTGATTCAGAACTGATAAAGTATTACAAATATTACTAACAGCCTTAAAGGATTAATAAGGAAAACCAAAGCAAGAAGTCACAGTCAGAAATAAAGAGAATTCATCACTTCCTTGCTCAGGTGGACATAGTTCAAATTACTTTGATAATTCAGGTTAAAACAATTTTATACTTCTGTTTAAATTACCTAAAGACAAAGGCAGTTTTGCTCTAGTCTGTGTATCTGTACAAATTTCTACTTTGAATGCATAATGTTAACCTGGAACCGGTCTCTATTTATATATGAGCATGTAAGCATGTTCTAAATTTTGCTGCTCTTCATCCATTCATCTCCAAAACCTCCATTTATGAGTATTCTTTATAACACACACACACAAATTCTGTGATACGATTCTCAAGAGGTACAGCATAACAAACTAGAGTACAAGGACTTAATGATTATGTGGAGAATGGCTATTTAATCTGAATCTGAACCAGGCCTTTAACCTCTTATCTTTTCCATCTTTGTTGACAGAATTACGTCTGTTAAATATTGAAACAATGCATGTAAAGAATTTAGCATTGTGTTTGCACGTAAGCACTAAATACTGTATTTTATTGTTGCTATGTTACTGTTATTTCAAGTGTATTGGTTGGTATTTGAGAGAAATAAGGAGGGAAATAACATTCAGTCTTTACTAAATAGTGATGCATATAAAAGTTTAATGAGAAAGCATTTAATATGTTTCCATGGTGGATAGACCGCAACTTATCAGCAATCAAAAGTTAAACTATAGCTTATATTAATGCAGTTCATAATAGATTCTTGAAAAGTTTTCTTAAAAATTGTATGTGTAATTCTGAAATGATGATTACGTTGCATGGGATCTATAATCTGATAAGAGTTCTATCATGGTTGGTGTATGGGAACTGAGAGGATGGCTATAATAACCGAGAGATGCTCATTATTTACCATGTTTACAGGACAATGCCAACTTTTAGTGTTTTTCAAAAAAAGTGATTCTTTGAATAGGTAAAATATTATTTTTAAAATATTAATAATTTAAGTAATGTAGAAAGGAGAAATTCTCTCTCCAGTCCCTCCTCTAGACATGAGTTTCTAACCTCACCCCCAATTGGTAATACTTTTACTGGTCTCTTGTTTTTCCTTCCAGGTATACTATGGTATACCCAGATACTAATAAGATATTAATATATTTTCCCTCCCATGTTTTTGTATACACAATGCAGTTTTTGAAAGGTAACTTAGAATTTTAAAAAAATGCAATAATTTCATCTGTGAATAGATTGTTTAATGTCTTCATTTCCAGTAACCATGTCCATTAATTTTGTCTTTAGCTTGCCTTATTTTATTGGTGAGGACATCTATCACCATGCTGAATAGAAGTGGTATGTGGGGGCAATGCACATTTTTGCCGTGCTTCCAACCTTAGGGGACATCATTGCCTTGTTCCTGAACTTAGGGGAGAAAAAATGCAGTCTTTCATCATTCAGACAGATATCTTTATCAAGTGAAAAAGGTTTCCTTCTTGCTAACTTGCTAAGAACTGTTCTAAAATCATGAATGGTTGTTAAATTGTGTCAAATATCTTTTCTGCCTCTGTTGAAACAAATTAACAGCTTAAAGTTACTGGCATGGTGAACTGCAGTGACTGATTTTTATGTTAAACCAACCTTGCAATCCTGGGACAAACACTACTTGGTCATGATTGATTGATTGAGGGACCAAACTATCAATCATATATATATGTATATAAGTACATTGCATATTTGACCTGCTAATATTTTTTTGTTAAGGATTTTTTGAATCCATGCTCATGAGAGAGATTGGTCTATAATTTTCTTTCCTTGAAATGACTTTGTTTGGTATTGTTATTAGGGTCTTGTTGGCTTTATGGAATTAGTTGGAAAGTGTCCTCCTCTATACCCTGAAAGAGTTGGTGTAAGATTGCTATCATTTTATTGTTGAATGTTGGATAGATATACCAGTGAAACTACTGGGGCTGCAGATTGTGGGGCAATTTTCCAATCATAGATTTGATTTTTAAGAAAATGATTTAGATCTTCAGATTTTCAGTTTCTTATGTCAATTTTTACAAGTTTTGTTTTTTAAGCAATTTATCCGTTTCATCTTAATTATCAGATTGATCAGAACAAAGGTGTTCATAATGTCCTGGTATTACCCTACATTTGCCTGTCACAATTTTAGTAATGTCCCTTTTCATGTGTATTGGTGATTTCTGTTTTCTTCCCTTTTTTCTTGGTCTTTTATAAATCACTTTTATTTATCTTTTCAAAGAATCAACTTCTGTCTGTTGATTTTTCTTTGATGTCTACTCCTAATTTTATAACTTCCTTTCTTCTGCTTACTTTGGGTTTAATTTCTTTCTCTTTAGATTCACAATGTTGAATCTTTGATAATAAATTTTACACTTTTTTTTTCCTAACATAGATATGTAGAACTATATACCTCCCTCTAAGGATTGCTTTAGTTGCACCCCACATGCTTTAATAAGATGTATATTCATTATCATTTATTTGAGATTAAAAACACAATTTCTCTTGCAATTTCTCCTTGGGCACTTATGCTATTTGGAAGTATGTTGCTTATTTCCAAATATCTGGTTATTTTATAGGCATCTTATTACTGTGGATTTCTAATTTAATACCACTGCATTCAGGGGATATATTCTGTAAATTTCAATTTAAGGCTTGTTTTATGGACCAATATATAGTCTATCTTTTTGAAATTTCATGTGTACTTGAGAAGATATTCTGCTACTGATTTCCTTGATTATACAGTTGATTTCTATTATCTTCTGTTCTTATCTTTTTTCTTCTACTTTCTTTAGGTTTCCTTTCTATTCTATTTCTGATTTTCTGAGGAGGTATTTATATCATTGACTTTCAGCCTATTTTTCTTTTTAAACGTTTGTTTAAAGGCTATACTGTTCCCTCTAAGCATAGTTTTAGATGTAATTATCAGGTTTTCACATGTCAAATTATCATTTTCCCTTGGTTCAAAGTATTTCCCAATTTACACCATAATTTCCTGTTCAGCCTATGTGTTATTCAGAAGTTTATGGCTTAAATTCCATGCCTCTGAGGATTCACAAAATTTTTAGTTATCTTACTATTAATTGATTTTTAGTTTCTTATTCTTGCTTTCCAGATTTCTGTCATGATAGTCTACTTTGAATGATTTAAACCTTTTGACTGTTTTTAAGACTTGTTTTATGGTCAATTTGGGCAAATGTCTATTTGAAATAAATGAATCCTGCCATTGTTAGATGCAGTATTCCACATATAACTAAGTTATGTTGGATAATTATGTTTAGTTTACCTATATTCTTACTGATTTTTTTGTTTGCTCTATATTTGTTTTATTGGTTATGACAAGAAAGATGTGTTAAAGTCTTACACCAAAATGTGAATCTGTGTACATTTTTTTTAGTTTTGCCAATTTTTGGTTCATATATTTTGTGACTATGTTATTAAATGCACACAAATTAAGAATATTCTGTTTAACTGACCCTTTAATAATTATGCCATATACACCTTTATATCTTATCTTAAAGTCTACTTTGTCTAATGGTAATATAACTCTTCTAGTTATATTTTGGTATAGTTGGATTTTTAAAATCTTGTTACCTTCAACTTTTTTTTTTAGTTGGATTTTTACCTCCTTTTTTGTTGTTTTTCTTGATACATTATGCTTTAGTCCAATCTAACAATTTTGTCTTTTAACAGAATTGAGTCCATTTATGTTTAATGTAATTACTGATATACTTTAAATTATATACATATCACATTATTTGTTTCCTACTTGTTATACCTGATTTATGTTCTTCCACTCCTTTTTTGTATTCCTTGACATTAATAAAAAAATTTTTCTTATTCCCTTTTCTTCTGTTAGCTTATTAGTAATACATTATTTTGCTATTAAGTGTTACCCTAAACATTACAACATGCATCCCTGACTTACTATAGTCTATTTATTATAAATTACTGCTTTTACCACTTCCCAGACAATATTACAACTTTAGTCTCATTTTGTTGACTCTCCCTCCCACCTTTTATGTTTACTGCTAACATGCATTTTAATTGTTAATGTATTTTAAATCTCACAAGATATTTTAGTTATTTTACTGTACAGTTAAAATTCATTTAAACTCACCAACATATATGCCTTGTGCATCATGCTTTGTTCCTTCCTTCATTTCCATGTTCCCTTCTGGGAATGCTTTTCTTCTATCTGAAGAACTCACTTTGGTATTTTAGGACAAGTCTGCTGCTCATAAGTTCTCTCAGTTCTTGTTTGTCTAAAAAATTAATTCATCTTCAGTTCTGAAGGATAGTTTCACTGAGTATAGAATTCTAGATTGGCAGTTCTTTTCTTTCAGTATTTTAAAGATGTCATTCCATTTGCTTTGGGTCCCCATCATTTCTGTTGAGAAGTCAGCAGTCAGTCGTATTGTTGCTTCTGTGAAATAATACGTCTTTACATTCATTTAAGGTTTTCTCTTCATTTTTCACTTTCAGCAGTTTTACAGATGTGCCTAGGTGGATATGCTTTTCTTTGTATATATTGTGCCTGGGTTATCTGTGGCTTGCTATTTTTTCCTCCCTTTTGGAAACTGTTGTTCTTATCAGTTTAAATACTGTTTTTATTACAATCTCTCTTTTCCTTGTAGGATTCCAATTACAACTGTGTTAGACATTTTTAATATGTCTCATGTATTTTATGGTGTTTATTTTCCATATTTTTATCTCTTTATGCTTTGGCTTGAATTTTTTTAACTGATCATATAATAATCCTGTCTTCATTTGTTTCCAATTTGCTGTTAAACCTAGTTATAGGTGCCTTAATTTCAGTTATTATGTTTTTCAGTTCCAGAATTTGTTTGATTTTTTTCGTGAGATGCAGTTCTTTTGTTCTCCAAAGTATCATTTTAGGGGTAAATAGCTATTTCTCAAAACTCCAGTATCTGGTTTACTGTACGGGTCTGTTTCTACTGTTTGCTTTTTGTTTACCCCCTCTTTTGTTCCCGTTTCTTGATATTTCTGGAAATTATTAAATGAATGCCAGATATTGTGTGTGTGAAAGTTTTAGAGGCTCTGGATGATGCTATCTTCCTCTGAAGAAAATGTACCGTATCATCTAAAGCAGAAAGGCAAAGCAAGGGCAGATCTCCTCAATCCAGTAAGTGAATAAGTTGATTTAAAGTTAGACTGTTGTCTTTGTAAAGTGTACATCTGGTTCACCTTATCTCCTAGATCACATTTCCTTGACAGCTCTTGAACTCCAATTTTTGTCTTCCTAGCACTTTAAGAATGCTGAAAGCTCTATTTAGCTCTCAGTAACTTTCTGATCTGCTTCTTAGCATCTTATCTTAAACAAGGAAAACTGAAAGTTTGAAATATACTGTATTACAGAATTCTTTTGAAATAATGCTATCAAAAAAGGAAGTGAGGGTCTTTGTTCTTTGTGAACTTGAATTTACTCCTAGTGATCAAAATTCCCTTTTCCAAGTGTTTACAAAATAACTTTTAAATAACTGATTTCACAATGAAACTCAACATTTTTGAAAATTAGGAACGATTTTTTTTCCTTTTATTCAGGCTATTGGCACCTCTCCCAATCTGCCTATTTTCTCAAAAATGTGTAATTCCTCAAGCCCAATTGCAGATAAAGTTACACAAGCTCAGCTGCAAAATCATAGTACCTTTGAAAGTAATATATCTTCTTATTCTTGTCCTTTCCTATCTAAAGTTCATTCTTATTTACAGAGAAAAAAATAAAGAATAATTCATTTTCTCTCTCTCAATCCCTCCTATTATCTCTTTTAGTAATTCCTTAATAGAATGTCAAAATCCTGAAAGTCTCCCTTTTACTTTTCCCTAAAAACTCCCAAATTCTCTCCTTTATATGCCCATTCTTCTATCTTTTATATTCATTTATTATCTAAAATAATCAAATAGATCCCTATGAAATCACATTGCTCTCCTTTATCCCCTTAGCCTTTTCCCTGATGATTTTTAAATTTTATTAATCAATTACTAAGTTCTTACTAATGTACTTAGTATGTCTCAGACTCAGTTAAACAAAAAGACATAATCCTGACTTAAAGACTGGTATGCAATATAGGCAATAAGCCAATTACAATATAATGTGATAGGTGTCAGGTGCAATTTTAGTGTTTGTAGGTCCTCCTATTTTTCTTGAGTTACCTTTTTATTTATTTATTTATTTATTTATTTTTATTTAAAAATTTTTCAATATATGAAATTTATTGTCAAATTGGTTTCCATACAACACCCAGTGCTCATCCCAAAAGGTGCCCTCCTCAATACCCATCACCCACCCTCCCCTCCCTTCCACCCCCCATCAACCCTCAGTTTGTTCTCAGTTTTTAAGACTCTCTTGCACTGTTGGTTGGAATGCAAATTGGTGCAGCCACTCTTGAGTTACCTTTTTAGAGATGATGTCCCTAAAGTTCTATGTATCCTTAATCTAAATATTTAAAAATCTGTCTTCCTGAAGTCCAGGATAACATTGCCCAAAAGAACTTTCTGCAATGATGGAATTGTGATGTCTAATAGGGTAGCCACTGGCTAGTAACAACTGAAAACTGAATCTTTAGTTTCATTTAATTTTAATCAAAGGAGCTAACTTATTGGACAGGTAGCTGTAGGGCATATGTCTGATTATGTCCAATATTCATCATTCTTGGATATTTTAAGCTCTAAGATTAAATGACTACTTTCTTCCAGGGTTATTATTTCTTTTTTTTTTTTTTTTTACCTCCCTGAGAAGTTCTCACTTGTTGATCAAAATTAAGTTCACATAATTAGTCTTCCTATCAATTCTCCCATCTACTGAGGATGCAAATTATTAGCAAGGCAAACCATGAATCTATCAGAAATTCTACTTTCAGTATAATGAGACTTTGGGCATGCAATTGAACAGTTGACTCTATATGATCATTATATCATAAGTTTGCACTTTTTAAAGGATCTGAACCAGGATTGCTAGATATATTATCTTTACTTGGCCAAAGAAATTGTAGAATGTCTGCCCTAAGCAATACCTAATTTTATGCTTATTTCTGACATCTCTTTTTATGCTTACCCAAATGTTTTCTACCATGTTTCCACTCAAATTCTGCCCCCTATTATCATAATAGTTATTAATGAATGCTATAACAAAAGTAAGGAGTGCAGTTTGTGATAATGAAGATATTAGGGATTAACAACATGACTTTTAATTCATTAGCACAATGCCTTTGTTTGTTTACATGTCCAGATAGATACATATATAATACATATATTTCATAACTTTGCATGAAACAGGAATAGTGTTATTCAGAAGATTAAAATAAATGGCTAATTTAATGAATGCAGCATAAGGAATTTATAAAGTGATGGGTGTCCTACATTGAGAATTAATTAACAAAAAAGATGTAAAAGTTTTTATTGGGTTTTTAGAATAAAATTGAAAAATACTATTTTAATAGAATTAGATGTTATGTTTTTTGAAGATGAATGAGAGATAATACAGAAATCACCTGGCCTCTCATAATAGTCTAAGTATTGTGCTTGTATATGTGTTCACAGCATACATAAAATACTTGAAGTGATTTATAGACAGGTACTTAACTTTTTTCCTAATGAAATATAGACAAGGACTTAATATTTTTTTTCTAATGAAACATGTCTGGTTGTCGATATTTTAGTGTACATCGATGTGCAGACATAATAGTTCAGATTATGGATTAACATAAAGCTAGGATTCTGTAATGTGTAGCTCTAATTATGATGGTTTATGACCTCAAAAATATGTTAGCAGCTTTTCCATGGTGTCTTGTGGCAATTATTTCAAGAGATTCTACATGTCAGTAGACATTATTTAAGAGAATCTTGCTTTAAAAAATTTCATGCTAAAAAATTCAAGATTGAAAGCAGATAATTAGGCAATTAGTCATATTACAAACTAATTCTTTACTTTGTTATAGGATTCACCCAGAAATAATAAGCTCTTTTATACACTGAAAATGGTATTATGTTTTAAAAAATTTTTTAATTATTTATAATTTTTCAGAAAAACTTTTGCTACAAAGAGTAAGATACACCTTTATTTGGTATAAGAACGCCATATTTATTGACAAGGTTATAATAAAGGTGCTTCAAATTCATTACTACAATTATAATTATGCCTTATATTTATCTAGAACTTTACAGTGTACAAAGTACCTTGATACATATGGTTTCTTTGAAAAGAAAGGCATCACCTTCTAAGGCATTTCGTTCTATGAATAATGATGCTCTTAAAATGGGAAAAGACACTATGCCTGTAATTTTTATAATATAAATTTTTTTTAATGTTTTATTTTTGAGAGAGACAGAGTGCGAGAGGGGGAGGGGCAGAGAGAGAGGGAGACACAGAAGCTGAAGCAGGCTCCAGGCTCTGAGCTGTCAGCACAGAGCCTGATGTGGGTTCGAACTAACAAACCATGAGATCATGACCTGAGGCAAAGTCGGGTGCCTAATTGATGGAGCCACCCAGGCGCCCCATATAATTTTTATAATATAAAACAGCCCTTGTTATGCTGAGCTTCTCAAAAGGCCATAGGGCCAACCACAGGCTTTAGAGTCATTAAGACCTCTGTTAGAATCCTAGTTTTATTTACTTACTAGCTGTGCGTCCTTGAGCAAGTTACTTAACTTATATATGCTTTATTTTCCTCATCTGTGAACTTGAAATTCTAACCTAATAAAATAAGATTAAGGGAAAACATTTATATATCCTAAAGCAAGACCTAGCATACAGTAGGAACTCAATCGTTAATAATGATAATAATACTAGCTACTATTATTAAAATTATCTACATTTTCTCACTGACATTATCACATTTCAATAAAAATATGCAAAGGAAGTGATTAGATATGAGACAATGACTGGTCTGATATAGATGAAGTCAGGAAGAGAAGTAGAAGTAAAAATCTGTTTCAGAAGCAAATTAGATAGTACAACCAAGGGAAATGGAACTCATTAAGGAATCTGGCATGACATGCACACAGGTTTGAATTTACAATGTTTCAATAGGGTAGAAAGCTATACCAATAGCACCACAGGTAATTTTGTCTTAGGAAGAGTAAAATGGAAGTACATGTGGGATGTCAATGTTGAATGAAAGAAAAAAAATGGACAGTATTTGTGAAATAAGGAATAGTAGATAAAATGGGGCAGAGTGCATGGAACATGAGGCTGGAATAATGTGACATGTATAAGAAAATTATCTTAGATTTATCATACTGATTATGAGAACAAGGATAAAAGCTTGACCTGCAAACAAGTTTTGCATAAAAAAACCTGTTCCAGAGTAAAAGACCCTAATGAGTCTCCTCACAAATGTGTGCTCTCAATTAAACAAGGAGCCTCAATTTAAAGTATTTATTGCTTAAAGTAACCCATAATTATTATTAAACAACTGAAATTATATGTCCTATTTACATAAAATTAATGACTTCTTTGCATTAATAACACTTGCTCATTTTGATTTTGTCTTGATGTTCTTCTTGAGAACATTTAGGTAGAGAATTAACATTATTTGAAGGTCCATTATATAGGTGTTCATATAAACTATATATTTTTATTATGCTCATATTACAGATATGAAAGACTGGTGAAAATCTAAAATAGCTAGTACATGGCAGAAGTAGATACAAACAAGATTTTTTAAGTTGTAAACAAATGTTCTACCTCCAATCTCCTCATGCCTTTTCCAGATTAAATATACTAGGTTCTAGTAGAAAATTCAGAATATACACTAAGTGAAGGTAGCATGCTAAAAAATGCAGAAAAGAGTTACTGCCATAGGATAATACATGTATCTGATTAGTAGTAGGCACTGAAGAAACATTATTTGTTCAAGCATTGTCCAATTCATCCTCTATGTCCTCCCCCAAAGGAGTTCACCATTTTAGGGGTTCATAAATTATATTAACTATCAAGGAAAAACAATAGTAGCTTGCTTGAAAACATCCTAACAGCTGCGCAGGGCACACAATAAGCACTCAATACATGTCTGACTTATCCGATTTAAAAAATGAGTCATTAAATATTGAAAATCATTTCATGGCACAGAAAGCAAATCAGCCAACATTCAAAAATAAAGTACACAGTTATAAAGAGAACAAGAACACTAAGGTGTTGGTATATTATCTTTGACTATCTTTTATGATTCCCCTAGACAAAGGATGTCAAAGCAAAGAGAGAACCATGTTTGCTCACTGTAAGCATACATTTAGTCTACAGATTTAAAGGCTGTTTTGCACATTGGGTCTATAGAGAGACAAGCGATTGCTCTCTGTTACAATTCCAAAGTCCATCTTCTTTACCTCATCAATTTGCAGCTTGGTAGGGGTGAGGGTAAGGGAAGAGTTATGCTGGACTCTCAGGAGCAAGGGGCTGTTTTTCTGCCTGTCATTCGACCAACCTCCCAGAATAAATTGCTACTTAGAAAAAGGAAAGTCAAACATTTATGAAACATATTGCTGTTCAGAAAAAAAATAAGAATTGTTTTGCAAATAGTAGCACTATTAAAAGAGGGAAGGGAGAATAGCATCAGTCATTTTATATTACATATAAGCAGTTTATTAAAGAATTAAATATTTATAGACTATAAAGCAAGGCAGGCGATGAGTCGCAAACAGCTTGCTGAGAAGTACATTATAAAACAATGAGTCTGTCAGTGATTGATAAAGAATGGGGAGTGCAAATGCTTTATAAAATCCCTAAGTTAGCTACAAATTTCCAGACTAGCAAAACAGGACACGGTAGCCAGCAATGTCACACCAACTCAGGCTGTTGTATTTGCTAAAGGCCTTCAGTGAACAAAATGTTTACTTCTGCTTTGATCCTTCCACCACTAATACAGGGGAAAGGACTGCAAAGCACGCAGAACTTTTATGCAAGGACTTTATGGATACAGTTCGAAACTAATAGATGTTAGATCTAGATACCCACATAACTTACCTCATTTTCTTTTCTTTTCTTACTAGATAAATAAGGCTATGGGATTTTGAAGAAAGATATCTATCCCTTCCTTACAGAATTATATATATTAGAGATCAGATCACCTAATCTAATCCCTTTAGATCAGAAAAGAGGCAATTGAGCTGAAGGTGGGTAAGTGATTCATTCATGTTCACACAGTTAATTAACAACAGAATAAGGATTAAAACTTGGGCCTCCTATTTCCTAGATCAATATTCGTTCCATACAATCACCTTCTTTCCCCAATCTCTTTTTAAAATTAGAATCCTGAACTTTTTTTGTCCACAAAATCATCCCTCAGTTAGAAATTGTGAATTTTTTTTTCCTCATAAAATTGTATTTCAATCCAGTTTGGATAATGGTATTGTGAAGAGAGAAAAAAGCTTTAAGTGGATAAAACTTGAGTCTATATATTCTCTGCGAGAAGTGGAGAATATAATCTGCCTATCCAAAGTCATTCTAGAGTTAGACATAATAGGATGCTATTAGTGAAATGTTGGCTCTTTCTTGGATAAATTGATGATATACCTTTTTTTTCATGCACTAACTAGCTGGGAGGATGGGTTCTTTTTCATCCTTTATGAGAATGACTGGTCGAGATCCTAAAAGTGTTCATAATTTTAAATGTCAGAGGAAGTCATCTCTTCTTGACTTTGTGAAAGTCACAGCATCTGTGTGCTCTGGATACACTAATTTGGAATTCTATTCCTTTCTGTTCTCTGCCTTCAAATTTAAACAATCATTTGGTTTCTACATAATTGGGTTTGAAGTTCCACTTGCTGTCTGTAAATTGAACAACATACACATTGTAAGTCAAATAAAATTACAGCTCAAATCCTTTGTGCCTATTCAGAAGAGAAAGCACTAGGCAGTTTGTTTGTAAAAACTGAACCACTGATGCTCCTGCCCATAACCTCACCATTTTTTATGTATAACAATTCCTAGGTAGTTTCTATAAGATTATATCACAGAGAGAAAATCTATTTGATTACATTCAGATACTTTCTAGAACATGATTCAAAGGCTTCTTTGTGAGAAAGAATAACTTAACTATTTTTGGTGTGTAAATTTCCTCATTCCCCCAATTCTCATCAATAGAGAAAAGCTGCTTGTATCTCAAAATTCAGCACTGCCAGTATAATAAAAATGGATGATATAGAGGATAAAGCGAACACTGAGTTGGTATTGTAATTGAATGTAACTGAAGACAATATTGATTGGCTAATAGTTGGGAATAACTTTATCTTTCAAGTAGAAATAAAGATACCATATTTTAAGGCAAATCACTATTAAATAACAAAAGCCACTGTTCTCTGAAATTTTCCCTTCTTTAAATGTTTTTTTTTAATGTTTATTTATTTTTGAGAGAGAGAGACAGAGTGCAAGTGGGGGAGGGTCAGGGAGAGAGGAAGACACAGAATCCAAAGCAGTCTCCAGGCTCTGAGCTGTTAGAACAGAGCCTGACACAGGGCTCGAACTCGCAAGCAAGATCATGACCTGAGTAGAAGTCGGATGCTTAACTGACTGAGTCACATAAGTGCCCCATTTTTTTATTAAAAAAATTTTTTTTAATGTGAAATTTTCCCTTCTAAAGTTTTCCTAACATGGGAGGTATCAAGGAAATTCAATTTACTTTGTGTATATTAGGTATGGATGAGTGCATATAGAGTTATAATACTATTTTAAATGTCTTATCAAAAAAGTAGCTCAATTGGTTAAAATAAAATGTAAAAATTCAAAGTTCATTTCTGTCAGAAATGAATCTACAGGCTAAAGAGACAAAAAATGAATATCAGAAACAAACTGACAAAAACATTAACTAATTAAGGTGATTCAAACTTTAGAAGCTAAAAAATAATCCATTATGTTAATGAGTGCTTTTCTTCTTAAGTGGTTACTAAGTGTTCCCTGAAGAGTTTGGCTCAGTGTGTTGCAGCAACCAAAACTGTAATTAAAAATAAAATGCTGGAACCATTGAGAAGGCATGGTAAATGAGAATGAGTCCACTTGTAAGTAACTTCTTACATCAAACTATGGTGTCCCCATGCTTGATAGTCTATGCATAGATCTGGTACCTAAAAAATACAACATTAAATGTCACTAAAGTCAATGGGGCTAATGAACTGGGAGACACACTGGAAATGATGAGGATGCTTTGGTCTGGAGAAATGAGGATAATAAACGTTCTCAATAGGATGAAAGCTGATTTACCAAATCCTATAATTAGGGGTACCTCTTGAAGTTTAGAAGTGGTAAACCTAGAACACCCATGACGAAATGAAATCAAACAGTGGATTGATTACTTGACATAACATAGTAAAGTTTCAGCAAATGCTGCTTCAAGAAAAAAAAAGTTTTAAAGCAATTTAAACAAATAAATGGATATTAAGTGTATAGGTATTAAAGGGAAACTGGGATGTTTTCTGGAATGACAACATAGCCACAGTGTATTCTTTAATCCTTCTGTTGTGAGGAGTCAGACTCCTAGGATATTTTCAATATGGCAATTTTGTGTTGGCATAGGTGTTATTTATAGTATTCTTTAATTTTCAATGGGGAAAAAGTAAGTATGCCTAAGTGAATTTAATCAATGCAAAATTTAACAGAGCAAAATCTAACAGCTTTTAAAAAGTCAAAGTCAAAGAGTACGAGAGTCCTACTTTGTGACTCAAATGATAATACACCACAATGTTAAGATCTCTTCCAATAATCTTATAGATCAAAATTCTATTGCAGAAAATAACAGCTATAAGTTTTTGCTATTTGGTACTGTTCTGAAGGCATTTATTAAGACTCAGTTTCTGTATTTGCACACTTGAGAACCACAGTTCCAAAGGGCAACTAATACTCATTTGTGTGTAGTATCGAAAAATAAACCCAAGATGAGTAACAGGACTGACAACCAGCTCTTTTACTATCTTGGACCCAAGGTATAAAGATCTATTATAAAGGAGATGTGTTAATGAAGATAGTAAATTAGTAGGTTTGAGAATCAATTTCTTGTGTCTTAAGGGTTTTCAACTCAATCTGATAAAGTTAAATTCACTTCTGTGAAAATAAACAGCACAAACTAAATCTGTAATTCCCAAAGCCAATTGTTAACAACTATATAAGCCAAATGTCCATAGACAACTGAAGATCATAGATTTTTTCTGTGTTTTTGTTTTGTTTTGTTTTTTGTTTCTTTTTTTCATTTTGCCCTTTAAAGAAAGGCTGTACTTCCTTTTCCTTGTTTGTCCCTAGGAAAAATTAAGTATCAGGATAAAGCTATCGTCTCTAAAGAATGACCATGAATGTCAGGTTTCTCTCTGTAAACTGAAACAGAAGGCACTGTCTCATTCCCAGTAGGTCTCAGGGAAAGCTGTAGCTTTAAGGCAGATAATTCCCATGTACACATGGTAAGAAGGGACAAGCTGTGTTCTATAGAGTTAATCCTCAGAGAAAGATACGGATCCTCAGGCAATGTTTGCAAACAAAAGATTCCAAGAGGTGAGTGGATCAGCCAAAATGGCCTGTGTGTAAAGTGAGCACCAGCATATGATTAACTGTAGATGACAGTGTAACTAAACTCTGGTGTGTGTTTATGCGCATGTGTGCATGACCATTTATTTTTAAATACATCAAATTTGTAATAGTATATTTTTTTAGCATAATAGCCATAATCGTCTTTTCGTGTCACTCCTCTGCTTAAAAACCTCTAGAGAGGTCTCATCTCACTCAGAGTGAGAAACACAGATTTTACAGAGCTCTATACAACCGGGTCCTCCACCTCCTCAAAGATCTCACCTATGACTGCTCTCTCCCTGCGATGCTCTACTCCTCATGGTGGCCTCCTTAAACTTGCCTCAGACTCCTACCTCAAAGCTTTGCCAATGCCGTGTCCTCTTCTTGGTATACCACTAGATGTTTTTGATTTACTCGTCACCTCCTTCAACATCATCATCTCAGTGAAGCCTTTCCTTCAGACTCTATGTTATTTCATTAAAAATTTTTTTTTACTAGTTTAATCAATGGAAGGCGCTCGCGGTATAGAGTTTAAGTCTTTGAAATTTGACTGACAGGGCTCAGGATCTGGTTGAAGCACAGCCTGCTTTCACAAAATTTCCATTTCTGTTCTATTAAAATGGGAAAAAATTATGATTCTCACCTGTAGTGTTCTTGTGAGAATTAAATTAGATGGTTCATTTAAAAGCATTTATGGGGCGCCTGGATGGCTCAGTTGGTTAAGCGTCCGACTTCGGCTCAGGTCATGATCTCGCGGTCCGTGAGTTCAAGCCCCGCATTGGGCTCTGTGCTGACAGCTCAGAGCCTGGAGCCTGTTTCAGATTCTGTGTCTCCCTCTCTCTCTGACCCTCCCCCATTCATGCTCTGTCTCAATAAATAAACATTAAAAAAAAATTAAAAAAAAATAAAAGCATTTAACTTCTTTGGATGACCAATGAGTAACTGGTATCAGATCTGCCTTTTGCCCATATTCTGCTTCATTCCTCCTCCCTAGGTTATGGTCCGGAAAGTGCCTCCAGAGAGAAAGCTGGGGTGATTGTGGAAAAACTGGACAAAATATAGGAAACAACTCATTACAGACCCTGGATAAAAGGCAGCAAAGAATTATTATTCTTAAGAGAGGGAAACAAATAAAGCAAGCCCCAAATCATCCCAACTTTCTAGTTGGAGGCACTTTCCACACCAGAGCCCTGGGAGAAGACACCAAACAAAGCCAGACAGTTTCATGAAGTTTAGGAAACAGAGCAAAAAGTTTAGGGAAGCCAAAGTGCCTGGAATTTTTGCAGAGTACCCAAGAAGAGAGTGACCCAATGAGAAAGAAATCCAAAAAGTTGCCTAATCATTCCCTAGAGTCTCAAACTTTTCAGTCTCAGAACCCCTTTAAGTGTCTTAAAAATTAAGGACCTCAAAGAGAGTTTACTTATATGTATTATATCTATCAATACTTAGTTTATTAGAAATTAAAATGTGGGGTGCCTGAGTGGCTCAGTCGGTTAAGCGTCCAACTCTTAACTTTGGCTCAGGTCATGATCTCAGAGTTCATGGGATTGAGCCCTGCATCGGGCTCTGCACTCACAGTGCAGAGCCTGTTTGGGATTCTCTCTCTCCCTCTCTCTCTCTGCCCCTCCCCTGCTTGTTCACTCTGTTTCTCTCTCAAGATAAATAAGTTAAAATAAAAACAAAACATTAAAATGTAAATTTCTAAAATATTTATATTTATCAATTCATGTAGATACAAAAGCCATATATAACATATTTCTATGAAAAATAACTAGAATTTGTAAAAACAAAAAACAGGACAAGAATAGTAGCATTGTTTTACTTTTTTTTTTTTAATTCTCTTTATTTTCTGACTTCAGATTCAGAGAAGCCATATCTGCTCCTAAGTTCAATCTATTGCAGTATTACATATCACGTAACCTCTGGAAAACACTACTATATACTACCTAGTCAGAGTAGAAAGGTAAATATCTTAGTATAATTATAAAATTAGTTTTGAACTTATGGGCCCTGGTATAATTTTATAGTAGTTTTAAACTTACAGATTCCTGAAAGATCTTAAAGACTCCCAGAGGGCTCTGGCACTTTTTCCCCTAGAGTCTGGCCAAATACTAAACTGGTAATGCATAGGGTGAAACTCCATAGGACCAGGAAAAGAACTACCAGGAAACTATAAACTCAACAATTCTCAGAGCTCACACAAGACTGGAAGATATCAAAATTCTGACCAGTTAGCACAGAGAAACTTGTTGACCATGCAGAACATTCAGTAAAGCCCTCACAAGGATCATGCCTGAGGTAGCAGTAGGGCTAACTTAACTCTTAAGTGAAGACTACTTTAGAATGACCAAAACAGCTCTTTAAAAATTTATTTATTTATTTATTTATTTATTTATTATTTTAATGTTTATTTTTGAGAGAGAGAGAGAGAGAGAGAGAGAGAGAGAGAGAGAGAGAGAATGCATGAGTGGGGGAGGGGCAGAGAGAGAGAGGAAGACACAGAATCTGAAACAGGCTCCAGGCTTGAACTCAGGAACCACAAGATCACGACCTGAGCTGAAGCCAGATGCTCTACTGATTTAGCCACCCAGGTACCCTGACAAAAACAGCTTTTAAAATCAAACCTCAAAAGCATCAAACTGATCTATAAGTAATTTAGCTGCCTGATAATACATGTTTAACACACTTTAACAGAAGACAACACAATCTATACTTAATAGCATAATACTCATTCAATTAAAAAAAACCCTCACTAGATATGTAAAGAAGTAAGTAAATGGGACTGAACACCTAGAGAAAAATCAGTAAATATAAGACCTGGAAACAACACAGATGATGTCAATACATGAACTTTAAAATAGCTATTATTGATGTGTACAAAGACTAAAAAACATGAACATAATGAGGAAAGAAATGGAAGATATAAAAAATAACCAAATAAAAATTCTATAGTTGAAGGATACAATATTCAAAATGAAAAAAAAACACTAGATGAGGTTAAAAGGAGAATGACTAAAGATACAGCAGTTGAAAACAACCAAACCAATGCACAAAAAGAAAAAAGTGAGAAAAAATGAACTGAGCCTGTATGACACATGGGACAATAGCAACTGATCTAACATATGTACAATTAGAATCCCTGGAAAATAAGGAAAGGCATAAAAATATGTTTGCTGGAGTACTGGTTGAAGATTTTCCATACTTGATGAAAAGTGCAAAGCCACCCATGTAAGAGGCTCAATAAATTTAAGCAAGATTAACCCAAAGGAAACCATACCAAGGAAAAACATAATCAAGTTGTTGAAAATAGCAGTAAGAAAATCTTAAAAGTAACTAGAGGAAAAAGAAGATATATTACAGACAAGTAGAGAAAACAGTAAGTCCTGATTTCTCTTCAAAATCAATGAAGCCAAAAAAAATATAGTGTCTTTAAGGCGCTGTGAGGGTGGGAGTAGGTGTAGAAAACTGTGAACTTGGAATTCTACATCCAGCAAGAATAACCTTTACATACGAAAATGAAATAAAAACATTTACAGATAAACAAAAGCTAAGGAATTCAATTCCCAGAAGATGTAAACTAAAAAAAAAATTGTTAAAGCAAGTTCTTCTGGAGAAGAAAAATGATAGCAGATGGGAACATGGATCTCTGGAAGAAAATGGAGAGTAAAGGAAAGTTTAAAATGCAAGTAAATACAAAAATTCTGTTTTTTTACTTTTTACCTCTTTAGAGGTAAATAATTGTTTAGAGCAATGGTCAGCAAACTATGGCCCCAGAACCAGAATGGTCTCTGTTTTGGAATATAAAGTTTCACTGGAAAATAGCCAAGCTTACTCTTTCTTTAAGTACTGTGTATTGCTGATGGCTGAGTTGAGGAGTAGCAACCATATAGCTTACCATATGGACCCTTATAGAAAAAGCTTGCTGGCTTCTAGTTTAAAGTAAATATAATTGTATTGTGGGGTTTGTAACTATATAGAAGTAAATGTTTGATAACAGTAGCACAAAGGTTAGGAAGGGGAAACAAAAGTACATTATTGTAAAATAGTTCTGTTATACAGAAGTGGCAAACCATTATTTCACAGTAGATTGTAAGAAATTAAAATGTATATTGTAACCCTAGAGCAATCACTAAAAATATTAAACATATAGGTATGGCTAATGAGCCAACAAAGGAGGTAAAATACAAATATTTAAGTAATTCAAAATGAAGCAGAAAAAAAAGAAAGATGAGACAAAGAGAAATTAAATTACAAAATAGATGATTTAAACCATCTATATTGATAATATAAAATGAATGTAATGTAAAATTAAATGCAAAAGTTTAAACAATTAAAAGAGATTGTTAAGGATGCCAGGGTGGCTCAGTCAGTTAAGAGTTCGACTTTGGCTCAGGTCATGATCTCATGGTTCATGAGTTCAAGTCCTGCATCAGGTTCCCTACTGTCAGGGCAGGGCCCTCTTTGGATCTTCTGTCCGCAGCTCCCCCCCCGCCCCCACCTCTGTTTCTCCCTTGTTTCTCTCTCTCTCTCAATAAACAAACTAAAAAAAATTCAGAGACTGTTATAATGAATAAAAAACAAAACCTAACCATATGCTGTCTACAACAAATCTAATTTAAGTACAAAGACACAGATTAAAAGTAAAAGGATGGGAAAATATATAATGTTCATAAACAAATCATGAGAAAACTGGCATGGCTATATTAACCATCAGACAAAATGACATCAGGATAAAGAATATTATCAGAGACAAAGAGGGCCATTTCACAATGATAAAAGGATAAATTTATCAAGAAGACATACAAATCCTAAATATATGTATGTACCTAATAACAGAGCTTCAAGATACAGAACCAAAAAGTCTATAGGCCTGAAAGGAAAAAAGGAGACAAATCTCCAAATATAAATTTATTTCCATACTCTTACATGTAGATTCAACAGCAGATTGAAGGTCAGCAACAATATAGAAGAATAAAAAAGTGCGTAAAACACAAAAGTGCTCAAAAATATTATTGTGTTATAAATATAATTATAGCTATTAAACATCTAAAATGGGATAGAAACCCCCATTACCTAAATAGATGTAATATGAGCCTCTGGTTACAGTGATTTAGGGATAAAATTCTATCAAAAGAGAAACTGTACCACATTTGGAGTTGGAAACAGCAGTATCACTAATAGAGATATCTCCAAACATAATACAGACTATACAAAATTATAGAAGCAAAATCTATATATGATACTTTTATAATATTTGAGGTGATATGACTGAAGCTTAGAAGCCAGAGTTGAACAACAGTACTCAAAGTTATATTAGAGATTATGCAGCATAGTTTCCTACTCTGATGATGACACTCAAAATTTCAAGACAATTTTTTTTTATATAAAGTCTTTAGCCAATGTTACAATCTTATTATATTGTCTATTCTACTTTTAAAAATCAGCTTTAAGAGACATAGTTTATATACTATAAATTCATCTATTTTTCCAATATTTATTTTTGACAAATAAAAATTATTTAAGGTGTAAAACATATTTTGATATCCACAGACATTATGAAATGATTACCACAATCAAACTAACATATTTATAACCAACCATAATTACTGCTGGTATGTGTATGTAGGGTGTGTGTGTTTGTGGTGAGAACACTTGATATCTATCTACTCTTTTCACAAATTTTAAGCATGTGATTCATTATTATTAACTTCAGTCAGATTGCTATATATTAGTTATATATATAGCTTACTCATCTTAAAACCGAAAGTTTGTTTCCTTGAAATGAAAGTTTGTATCCTTTCATCAAGGGTACATATTTTCTCCTTCTCCTCCAACCCCCTAGCTTCTGGTAACCACCAATCTATTCCCTGATACTCTTTGCTACCATGATTTTGACTTTTTTTTTTTTTAAAGATTCCATATGTAAGTGAGATCATGTGATATTTATCTTTTTATATCTGGCTTATTTCACTTAATATGATGTCGTCCAGATTCATCCATGTTATCAAAAATGGTAGCATGTGTCTTTCTTAGGTCAAATAAAATTCACCCTTCTTAAGTATACAGTTCCACAAGTTTTGACAAATATAGTGAGTTGTAATTCCACCACCACAATGAAGGTATAGAATATTCTTATCACCCTTTAAGTTCTCATGTCCCCTAATACAATCTTCTCCTCCCATGTCCAGCTTCTGGCTACCATTGACCTGAGTTCTATCCCTACAGTTCTGCCTTTTCTGGGTTTTCACATCTTCTATGTATACTGAGAAGTGGGATTTCTAGGTCATCTCTTAAAATGAATGCTTGACTTTATAATTACCAAATTGTTATTGAAGATGGATGTACCATTCCATCAGCAATGTATGGCAGTTCCAGTTGTTCTATATCCTCCCAGAAGTTAGAACTGTTATGATTTGAAAAATATTTCAAACATTTTATTAATGTAGTAGTGGTTTCTCACTGCAGGTTTTTTTTCTTCACATTTATTTATTTTGGGGGAGGGCCTGAAAGAGAGGGGGGAGAGAGAGAATCCCAAGCAGGCTCTACACTGTCAGTGACAACCCGACACAGGGCTCAAACTCACGAATCGTGAGATTATGACCTGAGCTGAGATCAAGAGTCAGATGCTTAACTGACTGAGCTACCCAGGCACTCCTCATTGCAGATTTTAACTGACAATTCCCTAAGGACTAATAATGTTAAGCATTTTTCTATGCTTATTTTCCAACTGACTACTTTAAGGCAATGTTTGTTCAAATCACTCTTTCATTTTAAAATTTCCTTTTTGTCTTTTTTTCATTGAGTTGTAAGAGTTTATATAGGCTTTAGAGAAGTCCTTCATCATCTATGTGTATTGAAATGATTTTCTCTCAGTCTGTAGCTTTTTCGTTTTAACACTATGAAGAACAAGTTTTTAAAAATTCTGATGAAACCCAATTCATCAATGTTTTTCTTTGATGGTTCTTTCTTTTTAAGGAAATCCTTGCCTAATACAATGTCACAAAGATTTTCTTCTATATTCCTCTATAGATTTCATAGTTAGCTCTTAATCCATTTGCGAAAATTTTTGTATATGTACAAGGTACAAGGTATGAGTCAAGGTTTAAGTTTTTCTGCCCTCCCTCCCTTTATTTTTGCATATGGATGCCTCATTGTTGTAGCATCATTCATTGACGGCTACGGTTCCCCTATTTGACTTAACTTGACACCTCTGTCAATTATCAATTGACTCTATTTATGTGAGTCTATTTTTTTACTCTAATTTATTCCACTCCTCTGTAGGTCTAACTGTATGCAAATACCACACTGTCTTGATTACTAAATTAGTGAGTCTTGAAATAAACCAGGGTAAGTCCTCCAACTTTGTTCTATGTTCCCTTGCTTTCCACATAAATTTGTCAATTTCTATGTTTAAAAATTCTGCCAGAATTCTTACCAGAATTGCACTAAATCTATAGGTAAATCTGGGGAGATCCAGCATCTTAACAAGATTGAAAATTCCAATCAATAAATATGGTATATCTCTATATTTAGTTTAGTCTTTAATTTCCTTCAGCAGCATCTTATATTTTCATTATAAAAATCTTGCACACATTTTGTTAAATTTATCCCTCTTATTTCATGCTTTTTGGTGCTACTGTAGATGGTATGTTAGAAATGTCAATTTCCAAATTTTTACCACTACTATAGAAATTTATAAATATAACTGGTTTTTGCAATATTGGCTTTGTATCCCATGAACTTGTTGAATGCACTCAGTTTGTAGATTCTTTGGGATTTTCTACATAGACAAACACCTTGTTTGGTTTATATCTATCATTTTGCAGTTGTTAGTTTCTTCTCTATCCCACCCTCCACATCATGTTTTCTATTTAACTGAGTATTCATTTATGGTTCCATTTTGTTTCCACTACGGGCTTAATAGCTGTGCCTCTTTTAAAAAATGTAGTTATTGCTGTAGGGTTTATAGCATACACATGTACTCAGCTTATCATAGTCTTCCTTCAAAACACTGTATCACTTCATGTACAATGTTCAAACTTGACAGTAGACTCCCATTCCATTCTCCCCATTCTTTTTGCTATTGATAGAACAGTAAATATTTTAGGCTTTTGAGGCCACATATGGTTTCTGTCATTAATTTTTTTTTCTTTTTATAATCTTTTGAAAACGTGGAAAAAAATTCTTCATTCACAGGCTGCACATAAAACTGTCATGGATCAAATTTGGTCCATGGACTGTAGTTTGCTGATCCTTGCTTTGCACAGCCATTTTACATAACAGATTAAAAATAAGGAAAAAAAGTTTCTTTATAGTTACCAACATTTCCCATATCTGCTACTCTTTATTTCTTTGGGTAGACCCAAATTTCCATTGGGTATCAGACTGCCTCTGCTTGATCAACTTCCTCTAATATTTTTGTAGCACTAGTCTGCTGGTAAAGAATTCTCTCAACTTTGTTCACTGAAACATCTTTATGTCTCCTTAAATTTCCCTAGATATAGAATTCTGGGAAGATAGTTTATTTCAGCACTTTAAAGGTGTTGGTACACTGTATTCAAACTTGGACAATTTTTGATGAGAAGTCTGCTGTAATTTTGATCTTTGTTTCTCTATAATATTCCTTTTTCCTCTGGCTGCCTTCAAGATTATATCTTTGTTTTTTAGCAGTTTAAATATGATGTCCTTTTGGACATGTATTACTGTTTTATCTTACTTGTCCTCTTGAGTTTGTGCTATTTAGCCTTTTCTTAATTTTGGAAAATACTCAGTTTTAGATCTTTACATTTTTCCTCTCTCTAGTTTTCTTTCTCCTCTTTCTGGGACTCCACAATTACACATAAATTGGATGGTTTGATACCACCTCACTGTTTTAGCCTACCATGTTGTTGTTGTTGTTGTTGTTTTCTTGTGCCTTTTTTCTTTTTGGTATTGTTTTCCACTCTGGATAATTTCTAATGATCTATCTTAAGGTTCACTGATTGTTTCCTTAGGTGTATATTATCTGTTGATAAGCCATCAAAGGAATTCTTCATCTGTGGTATTGTATTCCTAGCACATCACTGAATATTTTTTTATATTTTTCATCTCTCCTGAAATTACCTACATGTTCATGAGTGTCATCTTCCCTTTCCACTAGATCCTTAAACTTCCTAATCAAGGTTATTGCAGAGTCCTTGCATAAGCTTTCCAACATCTGCATCATCAGAGTCTAGTTCTGTTAATAGCTTTCCTTCTTTGAAATTGTTTCTCCTTAAGTTGCATGTCTTGTAATTTTTTAAATTGAATCCTGAACATTGTGTGTATTAAAGACTGAGATAAAAAAATATTTGTTTTCAACTACTGATTACATTCACTCAACTCCTCCATAATGATAGTTCTTATCCTACAGAGTGTGATGGCTTTCCTGTCTACCCCTTCACCAGCAAATCTTTGCTTGAATCCTAAGGAAGAGTTTCTTGTCACCCACACCAGTGGCGTGGCTGTAAGGTTTCTTTATATCTAAAGATCTAGAATATAGCCAATCCTTTGTCAGGTGTGATTACTTTCCTTCTCTCTGTGACAATATTTATTATATTCTAGCCATGTTTGTAGGTACAGGTGAGAGCAAAACCAGACATAGATTCCAATCCCGTATGGAATCAAATAATTATACAAGTATATTGTCAAAAATTATATAAGTGGTGTAAAAACAGCACAGGGATCTATGAAAGCATAGAAGAGAGGGAAATGATTCAGTTTGGTGGGGAAGGAATGACAGTATGAGAAGATTTGAGGAATTCAATGCTAACTAGGATCTTAAGAAGGATTAGTAGGAGTTACCTAGGGAAATTGGAGATGGGAGAAAAAGCTCAATGATGACAAAAGGAAAGACTTGGGCAAAGATCCTATTTAATGGGTATGTGACTGAAATACAAAGGAAAGGGAAGAGTGTGATATAATGAAGTTGGAGAGTCAGGAAAAGTCTAGATCGTGCTTACCTTGAAATGCCATATTAGGGATGTCAAGTCTTCATCTTGGGAGAAATGAGAAGCCTTTGAAGAATTTCATAAACAGGAGAGAAATAATCAGAGTTGTGTTTTTAAAAAAGATTACCCTTGTTGTGATATGCAGAAGTGACTGTCAGAAGCAAGAATGGATGTGGGAAAACCAGGAGGCTCCTACAGTGGGCCAGCTGAAGGTGATAGTAACTTGGCTTAGGATGGTAGCAGTGGAAATGGACAGAAGTGGCTCAATTTATTTACTTATTATTATTATTTATTTTTTATTTTTTAGAAGTGGCTCAATTTAAAAGATATTTGGAATGTAAACTGGACATGGGGAGGGAGGTAAAAAAGTGATTCTTATGTTTCTGCAATTGGATAGGTAGTGAAGTCATTTACAGAAGGTAAGGAATGCAACACAAAAGAACAGATTTTTGTTTTTATTTTTCAAGGTCAGGGGTTTGAAGGTCATGAGTGCAGTTCTGGACATATTGATTTTGGGCCATGTTTAGAGATGTCAAGTAGAACAAAAACCTAGATGAGAGAGAGAAATTTAAGAATCAAAAAAAATTATAGGCAGATAATTTGAAGCCAGGGTGTGGGTGAGATGTCCTAAAAGACAGAATATTCTCTAAATATTTAAAATAAAAATTTAAAAACAAAGTAATTTTAATACCTTTTGGAAAAAAAGTAACATATACTGTACCAAATTCTCACGAGCTTTCCTGTGTCAAACAATAATTAGCACTTTAATGTTTTACCTTAACTCTATTATAATCACTTTATGGGATAGGCGCTACATTATTCTCATGCTACATATGAACAAACTAGGATTTTGAGATGAATTTAACTTATTCAAGAGCCAGAGTTCAAATGTTGGGCTGCTTTTCTAATCATTCTATAGGATTATTTTCTCAGTACACCTTACATTAAACATCCCTTTCAGAAACAGTATCAACTATAGCAGTCAACATCCTTTGAAGACTTATTGTGTAGAGTAAACATTGTATATTTATAGTAATAATGTAGGAACAAATGATGACAGCTTTACTCTGATACAAACTATAAGGAGAACAAAGATTTTAAGAATATCAAATGAGTTTACTGGTTTGTTCAAATGACATAGAAATTGGTGTCTTGCTCAGTTACCTTAAATTGCTTCATGTTATATAATTATGAAAAAATCATCTATAGCAATATCTTATCTAATAGCAACTCTGTTTAGGAACAGTTTTGACTTACAGGAAGGAACACTTCCTAAAAAGTCATCAATTTTAAAAGACTTACTTTTCTTGGGCTATATGAAAATCTAACTCAGTTTACTAGACCCAACAAAGATCATAGCCAGAGAAGAAGAAAAGCCTACTAAGTGACAAGAGCTTGTAAACAAAGAGGATCTAGGAAAGAGTTCTAGGTAGATGGCTTTTGGTATTATCACCTAATGGAGAAATCTTATTTTATGCTTATAGTCTTTTTTACACATACACTTTTATCTTTGCAATTGTTCACATACTGAGGTTCCAAAAGTATGAGAATGGGGTCAAAAAAATACACAAGTTTCAGAGTTAGATTTAAAACTAAAGTAACAAACAGAAGAAGTGTTTCCACTATTAGTATAAGGAATGCTTTGGGACTGAGTGCAATGTGGAGGACATAATGTCTCTGCTGAGCAGGAATACTGGTTTGCTGATCAGATATAAATTTTTAGCGTGGCAAGAAAACACAAGAAGGTAATCTTTCTTCCCTTATAGATGTATATCTCTCAATGATGACCAAAACAAACACTAGCATTGTCACTTTACTAAATTGCAATGCAGCTATTTACAGTCTAAACCTGCATGTAATTTTAGCTTCTGGATATAACACTGGTGATTCTTATTTTACTTTAGTCATTTTTCAACTGAAATGACTTGTGTGCAATAAGAATGATTGGTAACCTTACTAGGATGCTCTAAAAGATGCTGTGTCAAAGACAAATTTAATCCCCCAAACGATTTAATGGCGAAAGTTGGATTTTTAGGTCATAATATACCTGACATAAACAAATATGGTTATTATAACATATTTAGTATTCAAGATATTTTTTTAACGTTTATTTATTTTTGAGACAGAGAGAGACAGAGCATGAACGGGGGAGGGTCAGAGAGAGAGGGAGACACAGAATCCGAAACAGGCTCCAGGCTCTGAGCAGTCAGCACAGAGCCTGACGCGGGGCTCGAACTCACAGACCACGAGATCGTGTCCTGAGCCACGGTCGGCCGCTTAACTGACTGAGCCATCCAGGCGCCCCTAGTATTCAAGATATTTAAGGCATTTTGTTATTATGAGTTAAATACTCATCTGAATGACAAAGAGACTTTGAATCTTCAAGTCAGTCCATAGATTGAAAGGTCTTGGAAAAATAAGGTTTTTAAAACTTTTCTATGCCCAGGTCCTGCATGTAGACTAAGCCATATGTAAATTATCTTTTTTGGTAAGTACTGATTCCATGAACTTAAAGCAAAAGCCAAAGTGAAAATTTATCAGAGCCAGGCTACAATGAGGCAAGGAAAATGCCTAGGGTTCAAAATTTAAGGAGGCACTCAGTCTCAGCATCATGCAAGTACAGGGTTGGCACCTAAGAGCAAGTACTTCCTTAAATTTACTACATAGTCACCTTGTTATTGCCACCCTGGCCCTGGCACTGTTTTATTCCCAAAGTCTTTTAGGAATCAAGGCAATGCAATCTCTGGTTTCATGCTGTTTTGTTGTTGTTGTTCAACAGTTAACAAAAATTAAGTAAATAATTTTAAGATTTTATAACAAACAGGTGTTGCATAAAAATTAGATAAGTAGGGTATTAATAATTAGAGATCACATCTAAATATCAATAACTTGTAACAATTTTTTAGTGCTTATCATGTGATACACGTTTACCTCCTTCAGTACTACCTCTTAAAGTATTACTATTATTGCCCTTTTATACAGAGAGAAACTAATGCCTATAGTGTTAAATAATCTGCTCACACTCACAGCTGGTAGGAACTCAAGTTGATCTAAGTCCAAAGCCCAATCTCTTAATTGCTATGCTTTGCCACCTCCTAACCATAACCACTTAATACTGATAATCTATCATCTGTATCTCTACTGTATGTAGAGATCTAAATGCAATTGTTGACAAAGATTTAGAATTCTTATTAGAAAAATTAAGTTAATGACCTCTAGATACTACTCTCATTCCTATAGCCTTATAACATGGTATATTAAAAAAAAGAAAATGAAAATGTAGGGAAAAAAAGGGGGGAAGAAAAAAAGGATTATAAGAGATTTAGAGATCATATCCCTTTTGTGGACTAGAATAAAATAAAAATGGGGATCAGAATACATGTACAAGTTTTTTCAAAGCAAACTCTAAAGGAAAAAAGAAAAAGGTTTGTCAGAAAGGATTAAAAATGTTACTTTGGGTTTAATTTCAGCTGTTTTAAATTAAGAGGAGAAAAAAGACATTTCTTTTTTTCTTTTTTTTTTTTAGAAATGAATACCAATAGTTTTTTTCTATTCACCTACTATAGAAAGAGAATATTGACATAAACAGAAACATGGGGGAATAACTTTATGATAGTTAATTAAAAATATGAAATGTCACTTTTGATTCATGTAGAAAGGAGAGACACTTGGACATAGTTAAGATTACCAATTTCTAAGACATGAATGCTTCATGGAAAATTCTAAGAATATGGTTTAAGAGATATAGTATTGTATTATTGGCAATGATTGTGATTTTCTAGTCTTTTAGAAAGAGGAGATCTTCTAAAAGGTTAAATGCCTTTCCTAGCCCCCCTTCTTCCTCCTAGCTCCTCAAACCTTCATTACCAAGTCAGGCTCCCTTACCAGTAGGAAAGGCCTTATCTTGCAACCTGCTGAAGAGCGCCCTCTAGTGCTCTCTTGCAAATGAAATGTGCTCATAATTTTTTTTATGAATTGTTCTGGTTATACTGGACCTTAGGTTTTCTTTGAAATGTTAGTCAAAAGAGAAAGATAAATGATGCTTTAGAAAAATTTTCTGGATTGTATTTCTAGCCAAGACTACCACAATAAATTAAAGGGTGAGAGGGTTTGGATTTTTTTTTTTTTAACTTCTATGAAATGAGGCACATCTATTTTTAAAACAATTTGGTTTTTTAAAATATTTTATTTATTTTTGAGAGAGAGAGAGACAGAGCACAAGTGGGGTACAGGCTGAGGGAGAGGTAGACACAGAATCTGAAGCAGGCTCCAGGCTCCAAGCCATCAGCACAGAACCCAACGTGGGGCTCAAACTCACAAACCGTGAGATCATGAACTGAGCCCAAGTCAGATGCTTAACTGACTGAACTACCTAGGTGCCCCTGAGGCACATCTGTTTTTAACATAACATGCTTTTTGTTGAAGGATAAGTTTTTAAAGAAAATAATTTGCAAAAATTTTAGTCTGCTTCACAGTATCTAAAAACCAGAAGTATTGTCAATAAAAAAAAGTTAGCATTGATAGCAATTGCTTCTCTCAACCTTTCAATCTCTGGAAACTTACCTACTTAGACTGATGGTATCCTAAGAAAAAATTTTAAAACCTATCTGAATTAAACTTTTATTTCTGGTGACATATAGTAAAAATTTTGTTCATGCTTAATCAAAATCCAGAAGGGAGAATGTAGAAGAACAAATTACCTGACTATATGGCAAGTGTATCTTTAAATTCCAGGAAAAAGAAAACATAAGATATTCCAAAAGGCAGCATTAAATAATGGTAAAATATTCATTTAAACGGTTTTGCTACTAGTACAAAGAAATTTAAAGAAGTGAAGGAAACCAGTGTTTTATACACACCAGTGAATTTAAAACATGAGACTGGTATAACTCCATAAACTACCCCTTTACTTTGGGCATAATTTTTTTTTCCCTTTTAAAAGAGGCTATGTACAATGAATTAAAGCCAGAGTTTGAGAAATATGAGAAAAAGCTAAATACTCAAAACCACCATTAAGAATGTTAAGGCATGTATATGTGGGTGGTAGGTCTGTGTATGTATACATGTTTACATGTATTGCTGTCATTCTGTTTAATAAAGTGAGGATCGATCAGACGTTTGGCCCAGAACATGTGTAAATGTAAGATCTCTGAAACAGTGTTCTGACAAACGAAGAAATTAACAACACTGAAAGAAGTAGTATTGATAGATCTTTTAGTTTTCTTCCACTTTTTGTTTAGTTTGTTTTGGGGGGGGTATGTTATTCTGCACTGTGGACATTAAATAAGTTTAAATGTGCACAATGTATGAAAAAGCAATTAAACAAAATGTTAAATAATGCCAATCTAAAAATAGAAGATGCACAAATAGAAGGCAGCATGTTCTATGGTTTCTAGAATAAGACATCGTTTAGAGATGGAATATTCTTCAAAGAGGGCCTTCAAGTACTTGTGTTATCTAAACACAAGTTTAGGGCTCTAGCAAATCGATGGCCACAGTAGAGAGAAAGGGGTATAAAAGGGCCACAATACTTGGGAGTAAAAAACTGTGAGTTCTATTTCTGTCTCTGACTCACCATTGACCTTGACAAAGTCAGTGATCTCCACTGTGATTCAGCTTCTCCATCAAACAGGGGCAGTAACTCTTGCCAGAAACCGCATAGGAGTGTTGATAATGGGGAGGATTAGTGTAATAATGCACAGAGCTTATAGAAATTTTACTGTGCTGTAAACACTTTTGGAAAAGCTCTTGCTCTTTTGCTATCCCACAAAAGGTTCAAAATCTTAAGAAGATAATGGATGTATAAAACATTAGGTTAAATTCTGCTTAGCATCTTCATTTCCATTTATCCTGACATTTTCATCAATGTGCTGTTTCTATTACCTGTTATCTGTTACTATTTTTATGTCCAGCAATTTTTAATTCTCCTTCCATCTTATTTGCCTTATTTTTAGGCTCCTATTTACACAAAATAATGATTTACTTTTGCCGTGACTTTCTCCTTTCACTCACTCTATTTATATATGTAAAACCATGGCTATTTTTCTTTTATGACTTAACCCTATGTTGTTCAATTATAATAAAAGCAACCATAACAATGATACTAGCACCTAATATATGTGAAATGTTTTGTAAACAAACTATAATCTCATTTCATGTATTTATTCAAATTGATCTCAATCAGAAAAATTGTTGATAGTTTATATACCTTACTTGTAAGCCTCAAGCAGGTAAAACGTTCAATAGTAGAAAAATGTTTACCCTGTCACTTTGAAAAAGGAAACAACTACTGGACATATTATACCAAAAATAAACCTTATTATAATTTTGCATACACTTCCTAGCAAATAATAGTACAGATATTTCAGAAAAATTTCTAAGTTACAAAATTTGTATTTACCCCAATTTATAGAATGAGATATCTTACATTTATATTTTATAGAAACTTAGGTTAAAAAAATGCTTCACACTTCTATTTGCAACTCTCTTGCTTTGGTTGGATAAAAGTAGAAATCACTTAATATCTATAAAATATGGAAATGACTACCTTATTGTGCTCTTAGAATGATTAATTATGCTTTTACTTCAGAACAAAGGCCCTGTGAACGTACAGTATTATTATTTTAATACAGGTAATTCATTGTAGTATGAAAGTCATATATAGACCGAACAATAATCACTTCTTATATACGATAAATAAAAACCCCACTGAAAAATGGAGAAATGCCTCTTTCTGTCCCTAATTAGTTTTTAATAAATGATACATAATAAATGGCAAGATTCTAATTTATCAAAGTTTAGGGATAGTCCTTGAATAGGGGGTAGAATTGTATGAACTCTGACAGCTGTTTACATAATTCTGTGAAGCCTTTTCTGTTAAAGGGTATTGTTCTCAAAGTTTGAAAAGATACAAGCTCTCATAAGGTTCTTTTAGGTAGTTGGTATGGCTAACAGGAAGAAGTCCCTGTAGAGCACAAGTTCTAACGGCAGATAAATTGTCTGTTCTTGGTCTACATCTCTATAAACAACCATATCATTTACTATTGATTTTAAATCACACACACACACACACACACACACACACACACACACAGTTTTAGTGAAATTAATACCTAGAGTAGGGCACAGCCCTTTTTACTTCACAAATGTGAGAAATACATTTATATTAATAGTTCTGATTTTCTTTTCAGAGCTACTTTTTGGGCTCTGACATTAAATTCCATAAACCAGGCTTATTTAATTTTTTCACATATATTTCAATAGACTAGAAAAACTAAGTTTGTCTGTAAGAATCCAGATGGTATTTATTTTCCATACCTTGTCTTTGCTTAAGTTCAAACTGTGTAACTTAATACTTTTTATTCTTGCTCAACCAGTAAAGATAAAGGGCTAGATTTTAACCACAAACATTTAACAAGTATCTAACAGTCAGTATTCTTATAGTAGGCTGAAAATTTGTGCTCTTCTCACTACAAGTCTCATCTAGACTTGCCTCAGAAATGAAACAGGTGGGAAAGTGGGTTTTACCCCATGATACAACTCACAAAATGGTCTAATACGTCCCTTGAATGCACTCCTCCCTCCATGCTCGCATCTGCTATATCCATTGCTTTATCATACTGCCTGCATGCATGTACTTGTGCATACAGGACAGAGACTCTAATGCCTTGCATCATCTTGGAATAAAAGAACCTGAAAGGAAAGCAGTTGTTTCCTCTTAAAAAGGGAGAATACAATGCACTGAGACTGCAACCAACCATTTCCATATAACCATTGCTAACTCATTCTAAAGACAATTTTGTGTAGATTTTCTATAGAGAAATCTTTTTCCCCCCATTAGCTCGCCCTATGAGCGCCTTTGTTTTCAAACAGTATGCTTTTCCTATGCTGAAAATTTTGTGTAAAGCTCCGCTGTGACCAGTTAGATTTAAGGGGTTTAATTTCCTTAATCATCAGTACAAGTACACATCTTTCTGTGTGTTATGGAGTTAAACACACACACACACACAGACACATACAATGTATCTTCTTCACAAAATGGACATTCACATAAAGCAAGACCACCTTCTATCATATATGGAATGGAAAACATCACATCCTTACAAAAATACAGGTGTACCCTTGTATACACTTTATGTAAGTATACCGATAGCATTGTGTGTGCCTTGACACTCCTTCACGCTGCTCTTGATGTGTTCAGACACACACATGCATGCACAGACACACACACGCACAACTCCATTTCTACAAAGTCAAATTCATCTAACATTACATAGTGTGGTTGGTATTTCTATATCTTTTCCTCCTTTAAATGTGACTAGCTATTTACACCCTAACAATTCTGGTACAGAGCTGATTTAGCATTTTTATTGGAATGTGAAAGCTCTTAAAAGAAGAAAAAAATCTAATCAGGCAGAAGAGATAGAAAACTTGCTGAATTTTCTCTCCCCCCCTCCAAGACCCCCCTGAATCCTATCAAAAGCACATCTTCCATTCATTGCTTCCCGGTGTCATTATGACAAGCGGCTACAAATCAATAGCAGAGGGAAAGGCAGGACCAACCCGCACTCACCAAGTGATAAAGATTCACTCTCAGCCCCGATTTGCTAATAGCCCATAATAGCAGCCATTGGCGCCCTGCATTAAATCATACATTTCACTCTGCGTTTATTATGGGATTTTTAAAACTCCTCACCAAATTGGATTTTCTCGATGGTCTCTAATTTCCACATTTATCATTTAAAATTAAACTCCTCTGTGGAGAGGGGGAATAGAGAAGGAGGAGAAGGTAGAGAGAGGCCAGAGAGTACTGTATTTTTTCTTCTCACCCCCCTCTTTTTTATGAAAACCCATAAATAATACCAGGTATCACAGCCATAAGCAGCAGGGGTTTTTTTAACTATAAAAAAATTCTAGAAATCATGCTGGAATGGTTTGTATGTGCTGGTCTGTAAATGAAGATGACAATTCAAGAGGATTATATATATATATATATATGGTTAAAAAATCTCAGTAACATTACAAAGAAGGTGAATTGCAAAAGCAATGGAAAATAAGTTAATGTTACATTATGCAAATACTCCAAGGAGTTGTAGAGTGTTCAGTAAGTATATAGTATTCTAGCTTAACAAAAACCATGTTCATCTTATTCCAAATCTCAATGACAGATTAAAAGTAAAAATTCTTTTTTTAATTTTTTTATTTAAAAAATTTTTTTTAACATTTTATTTATTTTTGAGACAGGGAGAGCCAGAGCATGAACAGGGGAGGGTCAGAGAGAGGGAGACACAGAATCTGAAATAGGCTTCAGGCTCTGAGCTGTCAGCACAGAGGCCGACACGGGGCTCGAACCCACGGACCGCAAGATCATGACCTGAGCCAAAGTCGGCCACTTAACCGACTGAACCACCCAGGCGCCCCAAAAATTCTTTTATCAGTTTCTAATGTGACACCTTGCTCTTCCCTCCATACATTCTTAGTTTAAACAATTATTTTAAAATTCCATGAAATTGTGGCTAAAGCTGTCCCTTGGCTGCCACAGCAAACCCCAGACAAGTTCTTAAATCTCCTGCATGTACTACTGAAACAATGGAATCAACCTGTGGGAACTTAAATCACTGTAAGTTTAAATATATAGTATGTCTTTTTGGATAAAAATTTTAAAAATCTTTAGGTATAAAAACTGACAATTAAATTTTGGATCTAGAGCATAAAATGAAAAGGCTATATTTTCTCAAGGCTGCATGGCTGGGACTTTAGTATGACCTACTTATAACTAGAGTACTAGCAGGATCCAAAGACATTAGAAGGGAACTAATCAGTCCATATTCAGAGATGCTTGAAAAGGCTAGAGGTTTAATGAAATGTCAAATAATCCCAATTTTTTTTTCTTTTGGAGATTCCTCAGCAATGAGGTCCATCTATATCATTTTCCTTAAGAAATAGAGAAACATTTTAAAACAGCATTTAATGAGGACTTAAAACTTCAACCATTTTATATTTCATTTTATGTTCACCAGCTCTTTTTTGTTTTGGAATTTGTGCATCGCTGATATAATTATTTAACTTTTTCAGTGATCCTTTTAAAAAATATCTGTCATTGATTGCTATGTCTTTTCTGTTGTATTTTTTTTTTCCTAGTAGGAAACTACTGTTGAATATACCTCTTTTCCCCCCTCTCCAATTCCACATAACTAACAGTCTCCCATTTCAATAAGGTTTTTATTCAAGTAACCTACATACCGAAAAGGGCTTAAATCAAAATTGTAATCTATGAATTTTCACTAGGTGTACCCACTTGTTTAACTAGCATCCAGACCAAAAAACAGAACACTTTACTAATGTCCCAGAAGTCCTTACGCAGTCACTATCAACTACCCCGAAAGTAGTCTCTATCCTGACTTCTAATGTCATAATTAATTCTGCATACTTTTGAACTTCATATAAATGGAATCATCCAGTATGTACCTCCAGTATCTTGCATCTAAATTTTTACTCAAAATTACATGAGATTAATTCACATTACCATATGTATTTGTGGTTCATTCATTCTGATTGCTGTAGAGCAGGGTTTGGCAAACTATGGCCAGTGGGCCAATGTGGCCTTGTTGCCTGTTTTTGTATGGCCTGTGAGCTAAAGAAGATTTTTACATATTTAATTGGCTTAAAAAATCAAAAGAAAGATAATGTTCATGACATGTGAAAATGAAATTCAAATTTCATTGTCCATAAATAAAGTGTTTTATTAAAAAAATATAGCCATGCTCTTCTGTTTAAGTATTGTCTATGGCTGCTTTCATGCTACAATGACAGAATGGAGTACTTGGGGTAGAACTTTGGCATACAAAATCTGAAATATTTACTATCTGGCTCTTTACAGAAAAAGTTTGTTGACTTCTGCTGTAAAGTGTTCCACTGTGTGATTACCACATATTCATCTATTCTATTGTTAAAGAACATTTGGGGTGTTTCTGGTATTGGGCTATTATAAATATATGCTATAGACATTCTAGAACATGCCTAGGAGTGGAACTGCTGGGTATAGATAATGTATATGTTGTTTTGTAGTTGTTGCCATAGTACTTTTTGTCAATTTATACTTCCACGAACAATGCATGAGAATTCCAATTGCTTTTTTTTTTGCTGACTGTTGGTATTTTAGCTATTCTTACTGTTTTAGTATGCATTTCCCTTATGTCTAATATGGCTAAGAGCAGTTTTTCATATGTTTATTGCCATTTAGGTATTTTCTTTTGTGAGGCACCTAGTTAAGTCTTTTTGTCTATTTTTCTACAGGGTTATCCTTTTTCTTATGGACTTGTAGGAGTTCTTGGTATATTAAAGATATAAGTCTTTTGTCAGCTTATCTTTTGTAATTATCATCTAGGTTGTGGTGCACCTTTTTGTTCTTTTAAAGGCTATCTTCTGATAAACAGAAATTCCTAATTTTCATGTAGCTCAATGAACTCAGGTTTTCTTTGTAGTTAGCACTCTGTGACCTGTTTAAGAAATGTGGACTATCCCAATACATGAAGATTGTAAATTCATTTGGGTTTTTCATGTATACTAATATCATTTATGAATAATGACAATTTTCTTTCTTTTCTGATTTTGGTTTCTTGTCTTATTGTATAGTTAGAACCTCTAGTACAATATTGAATAGAAGTTATTGTAGGAGGCATCTTTGTCTAGTTTTGTATTCTGCTCTGGATTTTTGTAGATCTTCTTAATTAGGTTAAGGAAGTTCCTTCCTTTCAACCCCTAGTTTTTATTATAAAGTTTATCAAAGACAAAAAAAATTACAGAGATGATCATATGATTCTCTGTTTTTGTTAATATGGTGAATTACATTGATTGATTTAAAAATGTTAAAGCACCCATGTATTCCTGGAATAAATTCCATGTGGCGATAATCTATAATAATTTCTATATATTCCTGGGTTCAATTTGCCAGCATATTTTTAAGGGCTTTTCTATCTATATTCATGAGAAATTTCATTTTGTAATTTTCTTTTCTTGTAGTAATCTTTTTTGATTTTGATGTCACCTCCCTTACATTTTAAGAAAGTCTCTGGTGAAATCACAACAGTTACCTTTGGCAAAGAGAAAATTTTGGAAGAAACTGAAGCTTCTATACTTTTATAATAATGGCATAGGGAGCTGTGGTGCTTATGGGTTTTTCTTACTCTGCTTTCAGTTTCCTTATTTTCACAACTCATGACTCCTCAGTACCTGTTTCTTTTACACAAAAGCCTATACAGGCTTTTAAAGATGCTACATTTTCTAAATTTTATTTTACTTCTCCCTCTGGTGAATTCTCCCTCAGGCTTTTGTAAGGGTTTTGGTTTGTTTTGTTTGTTAATGATTTCGTATTAGACCAATACTATCTGTCAGAATACTGTGTGCAGTTATAAGAAGTAGACCATATATTCTCTGCCCTCCATGAGTTTGTAATGCAGTAAGTTATATCAGTCCATTAAAAAAATTACAAATCAATTATGGAATCATCTCTAATTAAATTTCTTCATTCAAACTTATGAAGCTTTTAAAAAATGATTTCTATTATAAAGGAGGAAGAAGTTGGTGAAAGAAAAATGGGAACTCAAGGAGAGCGGAAAGAAGGTGCAAAATCACTGAGACACACTCACAAACACAACCATTACTAACTTTTAAATTTTGTTGTAAATTAGATCATCTTCAGTGTGTTCATTCTCATATTTTATTTCTAATAGGCACCTCCATAGTTGGTACTTCCTATTTTTTCATCTGTATATACCTATTCATTTTTTAAAGGTAAACTTAGAAAAGGGCTTCTATAGTTTTTATCAACACAAAAAAAGTATAGAGTTTAGGAACCTTTTGAATGTATGAAATGAAATTCCTTTTTCCTCAATCAGATATGATACTACACCAAGGCTCTCAACTCAGAAAGCTTCTATTACATGCTTGGTAGGTCCTATATCTTGGCACATTTCTATCTTTAAACTATCCTCATTTCTGACACACAACAAATTAAGAGTTGTGCAAAAATTCTTTTAAATTTGATGTATAACATTGTACAAAGAGTACAGGACTGCAATCTTTTTTAAAATTTTATTTAAATCCAAGTTAGTTAACATACAGTGTAAGATGGGTTTCAGGAATAGAATTTAGTGATTCATCACTTACATATAACACCCAGTGCTCATCACGTGTGCCCTCCTTAATGCCATTACCCATGTAGCCTATCCCCCCACCCAACACCCCTCCAGCAGCCCTCAGTTGGTTCTCTGTATTTAAGAGCCTCTTACAGTTTGCTCCCCTGTTTTTACCTTAGTTTTCCTTCCCTTCCCCTGTGTTCACCTATTTTGTTTCTTAAATGAGGACTGCAATCTTAAGAGTTGATTTAGCCTAGTGGTTAAGGCACAGGCTGCAGGGCTAGACTGTCTGAGTTTGAAACCTGACATCAACACTCACAAGGTATATAATCTTGAAGTTAATTATCTTCTTCATGCCTCACTTACACATAAAATGGGAGAAATAAAGGGAATGACCTTATATGGTTGTTGTGAGGATTAAATAAAGTAAATAAAGACAAGTACTGTTGGGCACACAGTGGGTGCTCAGTGAATGTTGGCTTTACACAGGCAAGCTAAAGGGCTGCTCATTTTAAATGTGCACAAGGAGTGGCTATATTTATTGTTTTCATATTGAAAGACCTTCAATTTGCCCCCATCAACATCCCTCTTCTCTTTAATCCTGAAGACTGTGTCTTTTTAAACCATTAGTTTATCTTCATTCCTACTGTCTCCTGTCTACTGTCATATTTTGTTTCATTGCTGAAACAATGAAAAAGTCCTCTGCTTTTAAAATTCATTTCTAAAAGCCTACTTCTATTATGAAGTCTCTATCTAAGCTAACACCACTCGATTTAAGTGGATAAAAGCCGGAATTGAAGAAATGAAGACAAGTGACATGTTAAAACTGGAAGCATTGTCAGGGCTTTCCTAGTTTTCTCTTTTGTTTGGGTAATCTAGAATTCACAGAGTACAGCCTATATCTGTTCAATTAAAGGATCAATTAAAGAGCTGGCAATAAAAGTTTATCAGTCTGAATTATGCAATTAAATATGGAAGAAATTAAAATGAAGTTGAAAAATCAGGGCAGGGCAAGAAAGAATTTTAATAAAAATACAAAATGTAAATCCTAAACAGTTTTTTTGAGGTTGTGATGCTTTAGGTCATCACATCACAAGAGACTGGAGAGATTAGATGAACTGGTTTAAGGTCTTAAAATCTGAGCTTGGAGGTTCTCTTTAATCTGCATGCAAGATTGTTTAACATCGTAGCAGTAACAATTTACAAACTAAACAGTATTTGTGTATTCCTTTACTAAATTGCATTGTTACTTTGTAAAACATTAATTTCATAAAACATTCAGATATGGTCAAGGTTATGGGTTCTCTCAGGATGTCTATGTAAAGGGAGTTATAATGAGACAGGGAAGCTGTAATTATGGGCTGGGTCCTCTCACTCTGAATATCACCAGGTTTAGACAATTACACTTTCAGTGGACTCCCCGTAGTAGCCTCACCTTTTTTCACTGTTTCAGAATCTGAAGCATCCTGTGGTTCATTGATTCTTGCAACCACACACTCTGCCACTAATGTTCATCACTTGTGTTTCTCCTGATTCCTGCCTCTCGAGAATGAAAGGTGGAAAATGTGACACTCAGTTCAAATTCCAAACAGGAAAAAAGGGTTTAAACCACCACTAGAAACATTTTCCTTCGAAATGGAACTGATCTTGAAACCCAGTTCAATCCAGCAAACAGATAAAGAATTTTTGAAGTAGGTACTTTCAGAACATGTTGTGGCATATCGGAAGCATAAGATGACAAAAACTTTTAGTTCTTTAGTTTTTTTTTGTGATACTTGCTGATCTTATCAAATTTAATTTTATCCAACAATCAGTTCTCATCTAGACTAAATATTGCAACTTAGATTACAATCCCTTCCTGTCCTTTAAGCTAGCCTTTTAATTACATATTTAAAGAAATGTTCTTCCTTCAATAAAAACTATCTACCACAAGTTTTATCCCCTGCCCTTAAATCTACTTATAGAATTTATTTGAATGTTTATAGAATTTATAGAATTGTAATAATCCTATTCCTTCCACTACTTCATTGGTTTTATATACTTGGTGGATTTTAACATTTTAAAGATATATACACCCACACATTCTTCATAATACCACTATGACGTACGTACAGGAGACAGTTTAGCACTTTTGTTAATTAAGAGTGGAAGCAGTGAAGTTAGACTGCCTGAGTTGGAACCTGAGCTCTGTCACTTAGTGGCTGTGTGGATTTGGGTGATTTACTAAACCTCTTTGTTTCACTTTCCTCATGAGTAAAATGGGAGATAATTATGACCCTATTTCATAGTGTTGTAATGATTAAATAACAGAACATTTGAAAAATATAATATTTATTAGCACATAAATGTTCCAGTATTATTTCACTGAAATTCCCTATACTAATTTTTAAAAATGTTTTTAATGTTTATTTACTTAAAATTTTTTTTTTACATTTATTTATTTTTGAGAAACAGAGTGAGACAAAGCATGAGTGGGGGAGGGGCAGAGAGAGAGGGAGACACAGAATCTGAATCAGGCTCCAGGCTCTGAGCTGTCAGCACAGAGCCTGATACGGGGCTCAAACCCATAAACTGTGAGATCATGACCTGAGCAGAAGTCAGATGCTCAACCAACTGAACCACCCAGGCGCCCCTAATGTTTATTTATTTTTGAGACAGAGAGAGAGAGAGAGAGAGAGAGAGAGAGAGAGACTGAGTGTGAGCAGGGGAGGGGCATAGAGAGAGGGAGACACAGAATCCAAAGCAGTCTCCAGGCTCTGAGCTGTCAGCACAGAGCCTGATGCGGGGCTTGAACTCACGAACCGTGAGAACATGACCTGAGCTGAAGTTGGATGCTCAACTGACTGTGCCCCTAAAATTCCCTAAATTATAAAGGAAGAATTTAATAGGCATCTTCTCTTCTCCACAGCCAAAGTGATCCTTTTAAAAATTTAAGTTGTATCAGGTCCTTCCTTTGATTAAAATCTTTCAGTGACTTTCTCTAACATTCAAAGTCAAAGTCAAAGTTCTTACCTCGACTTACTAGGTCCTACCTGATTTGACCACCTCCATCCCACCCCTGTGACCTCATTTCCTACTATTTTTCATCTCCTTTATTCACTCTATTCCCGCTTCCATTGGTCTCCTTGTTCCTGATGTGTCAAGTACATTCTCACTTTCAGAGCGCTATAACTGTTGCTCCCTCTAGCTGAAATATTCTTTCCTCAGAATCACATGCCTCCCTTTCTTACTTATTTCAGGTATTGTCCCTGATCATCCATATAAAAGAGCAATCATTCCCAGCCCTTGGCACTCTCTATCTATTTTGCCTTAATTTATTTTTCTCCATAGCACTTATCACCACCTAACATAAATAACCTAGATTTGTCTATTGGTGATAACAGAATCTATAGGGCTAAACTAAATATGATTGCTCACTGAAAATTTGTCCTATTACCTATTACGCTGGCTTAGAAATCCATGACATGTATTAATAAAGTCCTTCAATTTTTAAGATGAATTAGGCAGAATCCTCATAGAATCAGATTCTATGTAATATTTACATTAAATGGGTCTGATATTTTCTTATAGGAATTAACAAAGGATTTTATGTGTGCATGGTTAAGAATTATATATTATCAAATTAGCAGCTCTTTTAATAGATAACAAACTCTTGACACACATACCTGTCCTGGTAGTGAACTTCAACAAAGAGAGCTTTCTATGTAAGGAAGGCTAGAGATAAAAAGGAAAAGAGAACTGGCTTCTACAGGAGGATCCTGAAAATGTTACCTCCCACTTTTTGAAAAAAACCTCTTTGAGGATTTTTATAGGCATAGCGACTTGGTTTAAGTCTCTCGTGTGTGTGCCCTTTGACTTAGAAAAGGGATCAATTGAAATAAAGAAATGTTTCCTGCTTCTCATCAACAGATGAAAGAACAAAACATTAGACTAGCATCACATCTAGGAACGGAGAAAAAAAAGACATTGGAACACACATAAAGAGAGAGAAACAGCAAAAGAGAAGAAATAGTTGTAACATGAGGCTCAGCCTGTGGACTCCATAGGTACTCAGTACCTAAAATATAGAGGTTTAAAGTGAACATTTATTAGTCAGCTACAAAGGTACAAACTGATTAACTTTACATACACTGCATCATTCTCCTTTCACAGAGGTCTTTATTAATTTTTACTAACCCTTTTTCTGTGGGGATTTCTATTCTTCAAATAAGCTGTATGTAGACCTGAGACTATTAACAAAATATTTTTCTTTTTCTTTTCTTTTCTTTTTTAACGTTTACTTATTTATTTTTGAGAGAGAGAGAGCACAAATGCGGGAGGAGCAGAGAGAGAGAGAGACAGAGAGAGACAGAGACAAAGAGGGACAGGGACACACAGAATCTGAAACAGGCTCCAGGCTCTGGGCTGTTAGCACAGAGCCCAACGCAGGACTCGAACCCACCAACAGTCAGATCATGATCTGAGCCCCAAGTCAGATGCTTGACTGACTGAGTCACCCAGGTGCCCTGTGTTTTTATTTTCTTTAAAAACAAACAAACAAACAAACAAAAACAAACAACAACATATCAAACATCCCAAGCATACAAAGAAGTAAAAGGAATAATGGCACTAAATACCTGTATAACCACTATCTAGTTGTCAAACCTAACACATTTCTTTTTGCTTAATTTTTTAAAAAAGAAATAGAACATCATAGTTACAGTTTAAACCTTGGTGAGAATGCATCCTCATGTCATTTCCCTCTCTCTCTCGCCTCCCTAGATGTAAACTGCACTCTGAATTTGATGTCCATAATTCCCATGCATGCCTTTGCATGTCTTAAGCAGGTAGGAAAGAAAACTACAGACCAACATCCCTTATTAACATAGATGCAAAAGTGCTTAACAAAAGATTAGTAAATACAATTCAGCAACAAACAAAAAGGATATTACACTAAAACCAAGTGACGTTTATTACAGGGATGCAAGGTTGGTTAATATTCAAAATTCAAGAGGCCAGATCACATGATCATATCAATAGATGCAAAAAACCTCCCAACATTTGACAAATTTTAATACCCATTCATGATAAAATGCTCAGAATGAAAGGAATAGAGGGATACTTCCTCTACTTGATAAAGAGCACCTATAAAAAACTGACAGCTAATATCATACTGAGTAGTCAAGATGGAATGTATTCCTTCTAAGACTGGGAACAAGACAAGGAGTCTGCTCTCATTGGTCTTACTTAACATAGTGCTTGAAGGTCCATACAAGAAGACAAGAAAAGGAAATAAATGACATATACATTGGAAAGGAAGAAGTTTTAAGCAGGTAGCAAAAAAGAAAACTACAGACCAATATCCCTTACTAACACAGATATAAAAGTGCTTAATAAAAGATTAGTAAATACAATTCAGCAACACACAAAAAGGATTATACACCAAAAACTCCTACAAAAAAAACTAAAAACTCCTAACTATTGAGTTTGGCAAGATACAAGATAAACATACAAGAATCAATTGTACTTCTATGTACAAGTAAGGAACACAAGGCATCTCCCCCTCAAAAAAATCAGTACCATTTACAATGAGTTAAAAAAGTTAAATACTTAAGAGTAAATGTAAGAAAATGTATATAGGACTTGTATGCTGAAAACTACACAACAATAAAAGGAATCAAAGAAGATAAAAATAAATGTAGAAACATTGTGTTTATGGATTGGAAGATTTAACATAGTAAAGTTGCTGGTTCTCCCCACGTTAATATACAGGTTTAACTATAAAAATCCCACAAAGAGTTTTTATATAGAAAAGGTTATTCTAAAATTCATGTGGAAAGGCAAAGAACTTAGAGCTAAAACAACTCTCAAAAGAAACAAACTGTAAGGAATTAATCTACCTGTTTTCAACACATAGCTTACAGTATACAGTTGTGCAGTATTCATGGAAAGATAAACATATCAATCAATAGAAGAGAACAAAGAACCCAGAAATAGACCCACACAATAATGTCCAAATGATTTTTTTAATTGCCAAATGTAGGAAAGACAGCCTTTCAACAAATGGTATTGGAGCAGTTGGACATCCATAGGCAAAAAAATGAACCACAATCTACGTCTCATAAATACCTTACATAAAAATTCAAAATATATCACAGCCTTAAATATAAATGCAAAACTACAAAAAGTTTTTGGGTTTTTTTTTTGATGTTTATTTTTTGAGAGAGAGAGAGAGAAACAGAGCACGAGTGGGAAAGGGGCAGAAAGAGAGGGAGACACTCTCTTTCCATAAGCAGGCTCCAGGCTCTGAGCCCCCAACGTGGGGCTCAAACTCACAAGCCCTGGGATCATGATCTGAGCCAAAGTTGGACGCTTAACTGACTGAGCCACCCAGGCACCCCAATCACAAAAACTTTTTAGAAAAATACATAGAGGAAAAGCCCAGATCTAGGGCTGAGAAAAGAGTTCTTAGACTTGAAAACAAAAACATGATTCATGAAAAGAAACATTACTCACATGAATCTCATCAAAATTAAAAACATTTCCTTTACAAAATACCTTGTTGAGCAGAGAAGGGCAAGATACAGAGAGGGAAAAATACCTGACAAAGGATTAGTATCTAGACTATATAAATAACTCTTAAAAGTCAACCATAAAGAAAGCAAAGTATCCAATTAGAACATGGGCAAAAGATGTGAAGAGATATTTGTCCAATATATACAGATGGCAAATAAGCACACAAATATATATTCAGCATCATTGGCTCGTAGACATTAAGGAAACCGAAATTAAAACCACAAAAATATCACTGTACACCTATCAGGATGACTAAGATAAAAAATAGCAACATCATCAAATGTTGCTCAGGATGCAGAGACACAGGATTGCTCATACAATGCTAGTGGGAATGTAAAATGGCAGGGTAATTCTAGAAAACAGATTGTCATTTTCTTAAAAAACAAAACAAAAAAGCCCCCCAAAATGTAAAAATGCAGTTACTATACAACCCAGCGCTCACATTCTAGGTCATGTATCACAACAAAACAAAGACCTAATTTCAAACAAAAATGGATACATGGGTGTTTAGAACAGTGTAGTGGGTTGAATAATGGCTCCCCAAAAGATATGTCCATGTCCTGATTCCTGGAACCTATGAATGTTTGTGTGTTTGGAAAGAGGAGTTTTGCAGACATAGTCAAAAATGCTGACATGAAGAGATCACTATCGATTATCCGGGTGGGTTCTAGATCCAAACACAAGTGTCCTTACAAGAGACACTAGGAGATATTTGACATACAAAGAGAGTCAGGCAATGTGAAGACAAAATCAAAGACTGGCTATAGGATGAGGAAGCCAACAAAGCTGGAAGAGGCAAAGAATGGATTCTCCTCCAGAGCACTCAGAGGCAATGGAGTAGTGACAAATTTCAGCCTCCAAACCTCAGAGAACTGTATGAGAATAAATTTCTATTGTTTTAAGCCCAAATTTGTGGTAATTTGTTGTGGCAGCCACTGGAAACTAATATAAACAGCTTTATTCATAAATAGCTCAAAATGAAACAACTCATATTCTTCAAAGGGTAAATAGTTAAACCGTGGTACATCCATACCAATGAGTATCACTCAGCAATAAAATGAAAAAAACTATTGATACATGCAAAAACCTGGATGAATCCCCAGGGAATTATGCTGAGTGGGGGGGAAAAAAACAATCCCAAAGATTACATACTGCCAATTTCACTTATATAACATTTTTTTTAAACTTGCTTTTTTCATTTAACACTATAACATTCACTTAACATTCAACAAATACTAATGGATTGTTATAAATCAGAGCTGTACTTGTCTCTGAATATTATGAGCATTTTCTGATGACATTAACTACTCTTCAAAAACATGATTTCTAAAAGCTACACAGTGTTCAAAAATTTACTTTTATATAACATAATTAAGTCATTCTCCAATTTTTGAACGCACTTGTTATTTCTTTTGTGGTAACAGCTTTATTCAAGTAAACTTCACATATTCAAAGTGTATAATTTGTAAGTTATGACCTATGATTGTACCTGTGAAACCATCATCACAATAAAGATAATGAATATCTGCATCACCCAGAAAACACGAGTTTCTTGTGCTGGTTTGTAATCCCTCCCTCCTGCCCTTCCCTGCCCTCTCTTCTCCAGGCAACCTCAGATCTCTTTTCTGTCACTGTAGATTGGTTTGGACTTTCTAGACTATTTTATGAATGAAACAATACTTGATATATTCTTTTTTGTCTGACTTCTTTCACTCATCATAATTATTCTGAGATTTATCTATGCTGCTGTGCAATCAGTTTATTTCTTTTATTGTCAAGTAGTATTTTACTGTATGGATATACCATAATTTATCCATTCACCTACTGAATTCACCTATTACAAATACTATGAACATGTATCTTTGTATAGCCATATATTTCTTTTTCTCTTAGGTAGTCTATACAAAGATTTATACACAAATGTTCATAGGATCTGAGGATGAAATGTCTTGGTCATATGATATGGGTGTGTGTTTCTAAGAAACTGCAAACTGTTTCCCAAAGTAGTTGAACTATTTTCATTACCACCAGAAGTTCCAGGTGTTAAGGAGAGTTGGAGGCAGGAGGGAAGTATGTCTAACTATACAAGGCAACACAAGGGCTCCTTGTGGTGATGGAAATGTTCTGTATGTTGACTGTATCAATGTCAGCATCCTGGATTTGATATGGAACTATAGATATGCAAGATATGACCACTGGGGGAAACTGAAGAAAGGGTACATGGGATCTCTTTATATTATTTTTTGCAATGACTGTGAATCTATGAGTATCTCAAAATAAAAAAAATAACTTAAAAAGTTGATCAGCTTGGGTAGAAAGAAGTAAAAAACTAAAGTCAAGTTATTAAATTTTTTTAATTTTTATTTTTGAGAGACAGAGAGAAACAGAGCATAAGCGGGAGAGGGGCAGAAAGAGAGGGAGACACAGAATCCAAAGCAGGTTCCAGGCTCTGAGCTGTCAGCACAGAGCCCGACGCAGGGCTCGAACTCACGAACTGTGAAATCATGACCTGAGCTGAAGTTGCACGCTTAACTGACTGAGCCACCCACGCGCCCCAACAAAAATCAACTTAGAACCATCATCTTAAAGATTCCAATGTACCCCAAAATAAAATGTAGTCAATTTAAAATTACAGTTTCCCATCTGACAAGTGTTTTATCCTATTTCTTACAAATGAAACAGCTTTGGTGTTAAAAGGTAACATCGCTTTCTTGTTTTTATTCTTTTCTATTCTTCTACAATATTAAGAAACAAAATCATCAGCATGCTGATGCTATAAAATTTCCCTCCAGTAAACCGCTTCAGACTCAGTTCTATAATTGACCCCATGGTTGTTCTCTCTTTTCTTTCACCAATTGTTTTTAACTCTTATTTTCCTATTGAGTTAGAAAAATGCTTCATATCTTTTTTTCTGAATTTTACTCTGAAGTGCAGCCTACTTTAATACCATAATCCAATTCCCATCCAGTTTACATTTATTGCTTTACTTGTCCTTAATCTATGTCCAACAAGTGTCTACACACAGTTTGTTTAACCTTGCTAGTTTTCAATATCCACATCCATGATGCCACCATTTGCCAAATTACTTGTTTCTAACTTTAACTTTACATTAGGACCCCAAATACCTTAGTAAAAGCCCTCATACCTTCACTACTGTTCTTCAATTATTTGCATTTTCTTTAACATTAAGTCAGACCATCAACCTCAAATGTGGGTCAAAATCTGTCCCTCTACAATATGTCATGAGAATTCAAATACCTCAGGACAAAGACCAGGTGCCTTATTCTTCCATTTTTGTTAAAGCTTCTAACACCCTTGGTAATAAAGTCTTATATGGACTCTAAATGTTGTTAAGGTCTGCTAATTCTTCTTTCACGATATTCATATCTGATTTTCAAATAATAAGACCATTATGTCTAGCCAAATGCAACAGCTTTGTATCTGGTCTCCCTAAATCCACAATCGTTTCACTTTAAAATAGACTGCAAACTATGGTCGAATACATGTTTGTTTTGTTTTTGTTTGCATTTCATCACATTGCCATTTACTTAGAACAGGGTTTTCAAACAGTGCATAATCTTGTGATAAACCTTTTTCCTAGTCATCTGTTTTGTCACAACATAAATGTATCCTGTGCATCACGGCTAAATAGAACAAATGGAAAAAACAACAGACTGAAGAGTAAGGTCTAGATGTCTATACTAGACATTCAAGACCTATAACAAACTTACTCCTATATGTCCTTATTGTCCACTATTTGCTTCACAAATCCATTGCCTTTCTTAAATTAATCTACTTATCTTGCCTTAAAACACACCCCATATTTTGTCAACTAAATCTTTCTGTAGATATGCTACAGAGATTTTGTTAAATATATAATGAAAGGAAAAGGACAAAATAGAACCCTAAAAACAATTCTATCAGAATTCTATCCAGATGAAATGCCTCCCTCTCCATGAAACTTTATTACAATAATGGAAAAGGCATTGTCCATTTACCTAAAATCTTACAATACCTGTTCTTTTTATTATTCTTATGGTGATTATGTAATGCCTTTCAATATGATTTGTTATAATCTTAGAGTCCCTGTTGTAACATAAGTAGGTTAAAATTGGTATTTCAACTTACATATCTTTAATAAAATATTTAATGCTTCCCAAAAAGTTTAGATAAATTTAACTAGCATGCACCTGAAGAAATAAAACATTAGAGATAAAACTAAAGCACTCTGTACAGGTCTCTTTATCTAATCCTTGCTCCAATAGAGGTAGCCATTATCCTAAATTCCCATGCATGCCTTTATACTTGTATTACATGTATAACTATCTCTGCATATTAAAACTTTAATGATCCCAACGTACATAGTATATTTGGGCTTACTTTGTCCTACACTGTTTACCATATTTGCTCATATTGATGCAAACAACTATAGTTCATTCATTAACTGGCTGTGGGATTTCTTTTGATCCTTCATGAATTTATTTATTCTCTTTTTGATGGATAGTTTGTTTCCAATTATTCACTCTTATGGTGATACAATGAACATTATACAAGTCTCTGTGTGTACATATGAGCATTTCCTTAGAGGAGTACCTATAAGTGCATTAGCTCTACCGTGGGGTTATGAACATTTCTATCTTTATTACAAGTTATCAAAATTATTTCCCTGTCTCTGGATTATATTTTCAGTTATTTATATCAGTGAACCAAAAATTTAATTTCTTAAAAAGTTATAGGTATATTAATTTCTTACAGACTTATAGTTCTATTTGTGTTTCCTAATTGCTCTTGAGTCAATTTGGGAAAGTTTTATTTTTCTGGGAAATGGTCCATTTCAGCTAAGTTTTCAAATTTATTGGCATAATTTATGCCCACCAGGGGAAGTTTCTTGAGCTTAACTAACAATTAGATTCACGTAACTATTATAGGCCATTCTTGACATAAATTCTTTTAGCAGAGTACAGATCAGGATAGAGAGCATATTGGCAGGGCAATGTCAGCCATTTTTCTTCAGTAAGAGTAGTCATCACAATAGGCCACTAATCCAAAGAGAAGCTAATATCAGACACGAAGGAACATAATCACACTGGATGGGTGCCGTGAGTCATTAATATTTCCTTTCATAATTCTACAGGTATAGCACAAAGTCATTACACACTCAGGTAAGTTTAGAGCTATGGTTTCCTAATTTCTTATTTACAGCCTTCCCAGGCCCATGTGATTTACTCATCAAATGTCACTTTTCACATAAGCAAAGGTGCCTGGTATAAACAAACATATCTCACATTCCATAAGTCAGCTGCAATTATTATTTGCAACTCTAGGGGAACAGAGCTAGGTAACTCTTGACTCACAATTGTACTCCCTTATTTGTTTAAATATTAATGTACCTGCAGTTATGGACTCTCTCTTCATTCCTAATACTGATTATTTGTAGATTTCTTCCTAATTAGTTTCATTTCAGGTTTATCAATAATATTCGTCTCTTCAAAGAATGATCTTTTAATTCTATATTTTCTAATTCTTCAATTTTTGCTCTTTATTTCCTTTCTTTTACTTTCTTTTGGTTTATTCTCTTTTTTTCAAGTTGAACATTTAGTTATAACTTTTCCCCTAAGTACCTCCTTAGCCTCATCTCACAAGCTTTGGAATGGTATATTTGTATTATTGTGATATTCTAAATATTTTCAAATTTCTATTGCAATTTTAATTTCTGACCTATGAGTTTAGAAGTTTATTTTTAAATTTCCAAAGCTAAGGTATGTTTTGAATTATTTTTTAATTTCTACTTTTGTAGGTTAGAGAATACAATTAGTGTGACACTGATTTTTTAAAGCTTTTGTTAAGACTTGCTTTGTGTCCTCGTATATGGCAAGTTTTTCCAAATATTACTTATCTGGAAAGTATATACATGAATATTAGAATCATTGTGCAGATCTGGATTAGAGATTACACTGTTAACAGCTTTCTTCAAATTCTTTCTAGCCTTACTAATAATTTGTATGTTGATCATTTATTTAGAAAAGGGTATTATGTCTCCCATCACAACTACAGATTTGTCATTTTATTCTTGTAACTGTCAATTTTTTCTGTATATATTTGTGGCTGTGTAAATAGGTACATACCAACTTTTTTTATACATACTTGGAATTTTTCATTTTATAATTTGTGGTATAACAAAGCTTATGCCTTAAAGAACATTGGATCTGATATTAATGTATTATATTAGCTTTCTTTTTAATAGTGTTTGCCTCATACATCTAATCTGTGTCTTAACCTGTCAAGTATGCCTCTTATAAGTAAAATGCAGGTGAATTAAAAAAAATCTGACAACCTGGTTTTCTGATCTGGTAAGATTGCTGTATCTGAAAACTAATATTTGAGTATATCTCTATCATAATATTTTGTATTTAATATTTTTATTTGCTCTCTCTTAGAACTTCCTTGTCTTTTCCTGCCTTCTGTTAACTTGACAAAGTTTTTTTTAATTAAAAAATAGTTTATATTAAGTACTGAGGGAATAAAAATGGATACTATAAAATATGCATAAGGTATGACTAGCTCTTGATTTTAACGTGTGGATATAGTAATCAACTGATTAATATTAGATCTTGCGAAAACTGAGAGATGTGTTAAACACTTCTGAAATAAGTTGGTGAATTTATTTATTTCTCTTTATAGGTCTGTCAATTTTTGCTTTATTTACTTTTACACCCTCTTATTATGTGCACTTAGAAATGTATCTTTCTACTGAGCTGAAGATTTTATACTTATGTAGTAGCTATCTTTATCTCTATTACAACTTTGCCCTTAAAGTCTACATGCCATTTATAGAGTCCTTCAAACTTTAAAAAATATTTATATTACCTACCATTACCTTTCTTTTAGTAATTCCACATAAACTCTTGCATACATACCTACTTTACCACAGCCTAAATATAATAAATATCTAAATATCCAATCTTTCTTTCTGAAGATTAGAGAGACCTTAACTTTTAACTCCAATCACTTTGTATCCTCCTTATAGTTCTAGTCTGTGTTCTCAGCTTTAAGGAGATATTTACTTGGGCAGTTCCTGAATTTTGACTACTGTTCTTTCTACCTTGGAAACTCATAAAAACCAAAGGTTCAACTCAATTCTGTGAATGCCTTTAAGGTGAAAGTGAACTGCTTACTTTACTGAGGTTCTTGTTTCATTTAGTTTTAGGCTTCAGTTTCCCTTACTTTCTTACCACCTCATTGATAGAGTTAAATTGTTTAAGTTTTATTCAGCATTTTTAATTGTTTTTTAGTGGGAAGGTGGTGTTAGTACTTAGTTAACCATATTGCTACAAATAAAATTCATCTAAATTTTCTTTACTCTGCCTCTTTTCCTTTCATGTTTGGAAATAACACATTGCAATTTTACATTTTTAATGGATACATCTAAGCTTTTACCATAGAAAACTTACTTTAAATCTAAAAGCAATCAATTTAACTTCTTCTCAAAAAATTTTTCTATCTTCTTCACAAATAATACAAGGCATTCAGCACTCTAAGGCAAAATTCTCTTCCTTCTTACATGACATTATTGTTCAGTATTTCAGTTCCACTCTTAATTTTCCTTTTAAAAAGCTGTTTAAACAAATAATTATAGTTTTGGGGCACCTGAGTGGCTCACTCAGTTAAGCGTCTGACTTTGGCTGAGATCATGATCTTGCAATTCGTGGGATCGGGCCCTGTGTCAGGCTCTGTGCTGACAGCTCAGGGACTGGAGCCTGCTATGGATTCTGTGTCTCCCTCCCTCTCTCTGTCCCTCCCCCACTCATGCTTTGTCTCTCTCTCTCTCTCTCTCTCTCTCTCTCTCTATCTCAAAGATAAATAAAACATTAAAAAATATTTTAAAAATGGCTATAGTTTTTTTCCAGGGGAATTCTACCAAACATTTAAGGAAGAGTTAACACTTATCCTCTTGAAACTGTTCCAAAAAATAGAAATGGAAGGAAAACTTCCAAACTCTTTCTATGAAGCCAGCATTACCTTGATTCCAAAACCAGACAGAGACCCCACTAAAAAGGAGAGTATAGACCAATTTCCCTGATGAACATGGATGCAAAAATCTTCAACAAGATATTAGCCAACTGGCTCCAACGATACATTAAAAAAATTATTCACCACGACCAAGTGGGATTTATACCTGGGATGCAGGGCTGGTTCAATATCCACAAACAATCAATGTGATTCATCACATCAATAAAAGAAAGGACAAGAACCATATGATCCTCTCAATAGATGCAGAGAAACCATTTGACAACATACAATAAAAACCTTCAAGAAAGTAGGGATAGAAGGAACCTTGATAAAAACCTTGATAAATACCTTCAAGAAAGTAGGGATAGAAGGAACATACCTCGAGATCATAAAAGCCATATATGAATGACCCAATGCTAGTATCATCCTCAATGGGGAAAAACAGAGCTTTCCCCCTAAGGTCAGGAACAAGACAGGGATGTCCACTCTCATCAATGTTATTCAACATAGTATTGGAAGTCTTAACCTCTGCAATCAGACAACACAAAGAAATAAAAGGCATCCAAATCGGCTAGAAGGAGGTCAAACTTTCACTCTTCACAGATGACATGATACTCTATATGGAAAACCCCAAAGATTCCACCAAAAAACTGCTACAATTGATTCATGAATTCAGCAAAGTTGCGGGATATAAAATCAATGCACAGAAATCGATTGCATTCCTATACACCAACAGTGAAGCGACAGAAAGAGAAATCAAGGAATCGATCCCATTTACAGTTGCACCAAAAACCATAAAATACCTAGGAATAAATCTAACCAAAGAGGTGAAAAACCTATATGCTGAAAACTATAGAAAGCTTATGAAAGAAATTGAAGAAGACACAAAAAAAATGGAAAAAGATTCCATGCTCCTGGATAGAAAGAACAAATATTGTTAAAATGTCGACACTACCCAAAGCCATCTACATATTCAATGCAATCCCTATCAAAATAACACAAGCATTCTTCACAGAGCTAGAACAAATAATCCTAAAATTTGTATGGAACCAGAAAAGACCCCAAATAGCCAAAGCGATCTTGAGAAAGAAAACCAAAGCAGGAGGCATCACAATCCCAGACTTTAAGCTATGCTACAAAGCTATAATCAGCAAGAGAGTAAGGTATTGGCACAAGAACAGACACTCAGATTAATAGAACAGAATAGAGAAACCAGAAATGGACCCACAAACAAATGGCCAGCTAATCTTTGACAAAGCAGGAAAGAATATCCAATGGAATAAAGACAGTCTCTTCAGCAAGTGGTGCTGGGAAAACTGGACAGCGACATGCAGAAGAATGAACCTGGACCACCTTCTTACACCATACACAAAAATAAACTCAAAATGGATGAAAGACCTCAATGTAAGACAGGAAGCCATCAAAATCCTCGAGGAGAAAGCAGGCAAAAACCTCTTTGATCTTGGCCTCAGCAACTTCTTACTCAAAACATCTCTGGAGGCAAGGGACACAAAAGCAACAATGAACTAGTGGGACCTCATCAAAATAATAAGCTACTGCACAGCAAAGGAAACAATCAGCAAAACTAAAAGGCAACCGACAGAATGGGAGAAGATATTGGCAAATGACATATCAGATAAAGGGTTAGTATCCAAAATCTATAAAGACTTATCAAACTCAACACCCAAAAAACAAATAACCCAGTGAAGAAATGGGCAAAAGACATGAATAGACACTTCTCCAAAGAAGACATCCAGATGGCCAACTGACACATGAAAAGATGCTCAACATCACTCATCATCAGGGAAATACAAATCAAAACTACAATGAGATACCACCTGACACCTGTCAGAATGGCTAACATTAACAACTCAGGCAACAATAGATGCTGGATGTGGATGTGGAGAAAGAGGATCTCTTTTGCATTGTTGGTGGCAATGCAAGCTGGTGCAGCCACTCTGGAAAACAGTATGGAGGTTCCTCAAAAAACTAAAAACAGAACTACCCTATGACCCAGCAACTGCACTACTAGGCATTTATCCACGGGATACAGGTGTGCTGTTTCGAAGGGACACAGGCACCCCCATGTTTAGAGCAGCACTATCAACAATAGCCAAAGTATGGAAAGAGCCCAAATGTCCATCGATAGATGAATGGATAGAGAAGATGTGGTATATATATATACAATGGAGTATTACTCAGCAATCAAAAAGAATGAAATGTTGCCATTAGCAACTATGTGGATGGCACTGGAGGGTATTATGCTAAGTGAAATTAGAGAAAGACAGAAATCATATGACTTCACTCATAAGAGGACTTTAAGAGACAAAACAGATGAACATACAGGAAGGGAAGCAAAAATATAAAAACGGAGGGGGACAAAACAGAAGAGACTCACAAATACGTAGAACAAACAGGGTTACTGGAGGGGTTGTGGGAGGGGGGATGGGCTAAGTGGGTGAGGGGCACTAAGGAATCTACTCCTGAAACCATTGTTGCACTAGATGCTATTTTGGATGTAAATTTTAAAAAAGAAAAAAATTAAAAAAATTAAAAAATGACTATAGTTTTAAGGAAGTGCAAGGATAATACAGGGAGGTTCCATGTTCCCTTCATTCAGTTCCCCCACAATAGTTATATCTTAAAATAACTACCGCAAAACACCAAAACCAGAAAATTTACATTGATACAATATGTATATACCAGTTCTATGTCCTTTTATCATGTGCAGGCTCAGATAACCATAACTAAGATACAGAATGTTCCATCACCACAGAGTTCTCTCTCATGCTTTATAATCATCTCACTCCTTTCTGCCACTCCCCATCGCCATTCTTAACTCCTGGCAACCATGAATATGCTCTCCTTCTCTATAATCTTGCAATTTTGAAGATGTTGTATAAATGGAATCACATCTTATATGACCTTTTGAGTTGGCTTTTTTTTTTTTTCACTCAGAATAATGCCTTTCTTCCTTCTAGGCTCATTTTTCTATTACTTGAAGTATTCTTTGGTAATTCTTTCAGAGAGTCTATAAGTGAGTGAAATGTTTCACTTCTTGTTTGTTTTTAAAATGGCCTTGTTATGCTCCCTTTCTTCAATAAGAGCTTAAGTGAGATTATGTATCAATCATGGGTCAAAAAAAGAACAAAACATTTCAAATACTTAAAGGTTATAAGTATTTCATACAGAAACTTAGGTGCTTACAAACCTGTTGGGAAAAGTATTAATCACTTCTTCATCAAATATGATCTCACCTTCATTCTTCCGTGGTTTCCATCTGGATTCCTATTACATGTATGTTGGATCTTCTCACTTTATTTGCCATGTCTATGAAACTCCACAGTTTGTGTCTCTATAACTGTGTACTGCTTCTAAGGTAACTTCCTCAGATCTATCTTCTAATTGTTAATTCTCTCTTCACTGGCCAAATTTTTCATTTTTATATATTCTGCTTTTATGTTTTAGTGTTTTGTTGAAAATATTTTATATTTTTCTACATACATTCTCTATTCAATTATCTGAAGTTGATAAAGGCTAATTCTGGTGTATTTTGGGTCTCCTGACTCTTGTTCACATTGGCTGTGTTCTTGCATATTTTGTAGCTTTTGGATAATGAGTCTATGTTAATAGTTCATTTTTTTTGAGGAAATACAGTATCGCCTAGTTTGGGGGTTCATGATTCTAGAATGGCTTCTATTTTAGTTTCTTATAAGACACCTTGAACATTCATTTTAAGTTACTACTTTCATGTTGCTTTCTCAGCATATGGAGTGTAAGGAGTGTAAATTTAAATCTCAAACCTAAAAAATAGTATACCTATGGTTAAAAATTCTCAGAGAAGCTTTTTTTTATCCATTCAGACACAGAGCCCAAGCCAATGGACTTGAAAAAAATCTTTCGGTGATCTGCCTATACTAGAGAGATTTATTTTATTTTAAATGTTTATTTATTTTGATAGAGATAGAGAGAGAGCAGGGGAGGGGCAGAAAAAGAGGGAGACAGAGAATCCCAAGCAGGCTCCACACTGACAGTGTGGAGCAGGATTCAAACTCACGAACTGTGAGAGCATGACCTGAGCTGAAACCAAGAGTCAGATGCTTAACTGAATGAGCCACCCAGGCGCCCCAAGATTTTTTTTTAAATATCTTGTTCTTTGATAAAACTCCTAAGGTTCCTGCAAACTGATGTCTCAGTTCTAACTCCCTTCACTGTGTAGGCCCCAAGTCTTGTCTCCTGATCTTGAGTGGCTATTAAATCCTTATCCTTGGGCCAGGACATTTCCCCACCCCCATCCCCAGGGTAGCCCATATTACTCCTCATGCTTACCACTCTATTTTTTAAACCCTCTCCATTTTTAGGTCTTAAGGATCTTCCTTACTTTTTCAAAAGCACAGCTACACATTCAAAAGGAAAGGTGCTGCATTTTATTTACCATTTCTGGATGTTTAGTAGTGGGAGAGTTTTCAAGTCAGTTCTAGGTTGCCCATCCAGGAATTCTCTTATACGTCTTTTTATTCTTCACATAACCCCTAGCACAGCGTCTGGAAAAGAGCAGTACATAATAAATGTGTGGAGTGACTGCTTGAACGAATGACTGATTGTATTTTATCAGCATTCCTTTCTTTCATTAATTCATTTTCTTAAACGTTTATTTCTGAAATCTCTCATTATAAATTTGTGATTTCATGTTTTATGGACTCCATTTAGGTCTGTATAATTTTCTCACATTGGTTACTACAGTAGTCATGATAATCTTTCCCTCAGCTTCTTTCTCCTTCTGTTTGCCTCACATGGATTTGCCAGTCATCTTTTTAAAACGAAACTCTTCTTATGTCATTTTGTGGCCGATGGACTTCCGAAAAATCTTATTTTTATCATTTTTAACATCTTAAATTCTTTTCTTCTCTCAGCAGTTATACTTAACTAAATTTTCTACTAAATAGTGTCAAATGTGAGTAGCACATAATATGATTCTTAATCATTTACTGTTATTACATTCTGCTTTATTCTTGGTAACTCATTAACTTGAGGAAGATTTTATCTAAGGATTTGTTTCAGTTTCCAGAAGTAAATACAGAAATTGCTTCATATACATCTTTTATTATGTTTCTGACTGTTCACATTCAGTAGTAGAGTATACTATATATTTGCTAAAATATACACATACAATCCAATTACGTAATAATTTTCTTCACATTTATATATGTACAAAATTATATTCACAAGAATCCTTTCCCTTTTACCCTATAGCCCATCCCTGAAAGTCACATACTATGATCTATCTTCAGTGGAATCTTTGCAAAACCTAGTAAAAGGTAAAGAACCCAGCGGACATTTAATAAGTATTCATTTGTGACAAATAAGATCTCACTCAGGCTTTCTGAAAATGAATTCTAGAAATCATCAGGTATTCTTTTATGTAGATTAAGAAGCTTTTTTCTAAAAGGATGATTACCTTTCAAACAAAAATATAGCAAAATAAATGAGATCAAGTCTTTTTTAATTAAAAAAATTTTTTTGTTTTAAGCTAAAGATCCAGTGTAATATAGCATTAGGTTTGGGCAAATAAAACTCTATGGAAACTCAAGCTAGTGACCTAAAATTATACACAGCTTAAAAAATTTCCATATACTGTGGTATGCACTATGAATTTCAAACTTGTAGTTTTAAATATACTAGCATCTAGGCACTGGTACAGAGCTGCAATTATATCAACGGACAGTCTATGAACATCAGTACTGAAGATACAAATCCACCACAGTAAGCTGATTAGCAATGCTAATGTGCACAGTACACAGTCATATAATTAGAAAGAGTTTTACTCGCAGTGATGCTGAGGTTATGGGGTTAGGACAGTTTCTATTTCAAAAGGTGGAAGAATCTGGGTTACCATGATGGCAAAAAGTAAATCATGTAATTTAAGCTATTGAAAATATGATGGCTCACTTAAATAAAAACAACTTTTACCTTTCCTTTTGAAAATTAGGGTACATTATTAGTTAATTCTTTCCCAGCTAAAAGAGATTTTAAAAAAAGAAGAAGCAGCAGACCCTCTATAGTCATGACAGCTAAGGAGTCTTTCTACCATGTAAGACTACATTAGTACAATGATGTTGTCACCTCACTGTTCATTTAAGAGAGAATGGAGCTTGATTAGAGAAAAAAAATCATAAAAATTTTCACTCTTTCACCTGATATGGGAACATATGCAGGGAAAAAAGGAGGTGGAGAAGAGAAGGCAGATAGTAACAAACAGTTGGTTATAATGATGGGATTCCCTTTCCTTTGTGCAATTTTGTCAGTTTCTTCTTTAAATTCCTTCTCAGTTGTAACAATCTATGAAACTTCCCTAGGTTTGGTGGTCTATAATTAGCTATGGTTATTTCTGCTTTCAATGGGGGAACATGTTAGCTGATCACTTATGATATTTGCAAACGAGTCCCACTGTCTCAAAATTTAGGTGTAAATACATTCAAAATTTAGAGACAAATTATTTTATTTCTGACATGATTTATCACAATTGGAGTATATCACCCTTTTCATGACACTTTGTGGTAGAATAAAGATGTGTTATTACTCTGCTTTAGAGTAAAAAACTGGATCATTTAAGTCTTGTGATATGTGAATTTTATATACATGCCCTGAAATGAAAATGCATTCTCACAAATCCTTGCTTTATATAAGAAAATGTCGATTACAGCTTTAAATAACATTCCTAGAGACAAAAGGAAGCCCAAATTATCTGCTCTTTAGAGGACGAAAGGCTAATACATACATACAGATACATACACATACCCCTCTTGCCTCCTTAGAGAGCTATTTCTATTTTCATAATATAGTTAAGTTGGATTACCCTAAGAAAAAATTTCAAAGGATTTATCATTTAACACTTCAATGGAGTTACTAATAGGAATTATATTGAAGTAGGTCATGCCAAAATTCACCCTCAAAGTGCACCACAATTACCTATGTATGTGGCCTGGTATGTTGAGGACCAGAGATCTGAACTGCAACCCAGACTTCCAGTTACAATCATATTACTATCTCAGTTAATCACCTCTAAAATGAGTAGATGCTTTATATCATGAAGGATAATGCAGTTGTATTAACAAAGTAAAAACTTTCTTTTCTCTCAGCCCACGATATAGCTTCTAACAAAATAAATCAAGTTAGAGAGCTATGAATTCAACTTGACATTAAACAAAGGGAGTTTCTCTTATCCAAATAAGACATTGAAATAATTTTCCAAGGTGCAAATTCTTGTTGTTCATGGAATATACTTGTCTTATCCTTTGGAAAATACTTCTTAAGTAATTCACAAAGAAGACACTGTAAAGTACTAATTAATTTAATGATGAAATAGTTTTTAAAATCTGAAGAGGAATGTTTATCAGGTTTTTCTCACTGACCTGTACACACATGCCCTAAGTTAATTTGTGGGGGGAAAAAAGTCCTATAAGCCTGTATTGTTTTCCAGTAAGGGAATAGGCATTATAAACAGGGTACATGCTAAAGAAATAAAAATATATAATGCTTTATATGTTTAATAAAAATTAAACAAATTTATTCATGAACTAAACATAAGATATCAAAAGGTACTTCTCTTACTAACTTCACACCAAAATTCTTATTTTATGATTCTTAAAATTGGGAACGGGACAGATGTTTATTGTTGTCTCAAGAAGACACTTATCCCTACTTCTGATTTGTGTGTTATGTGGAAGGTTTAACATATTTTGGCTATCACACATTACACTGTGCTGAAACTGTAACCAAGAGGATAACTTGCCCATCAGTTCACTAACATCAAATCATTCAAATATGTCCAATATATTCAACTACTTGTGATTCAGGGGGTGTGGTAGGGGGAGGGCTGGAGGGATTCTCAGGGTTAATATGTTATGCTATTTCTAAAAATTATTACCATTGTTGATTAAAAGAACTAAGTTTCAAGCTTAGCCCTAGCCCAAAACTTGCTTTTGAAGAGTTTGCATATTTTTTCTGTGATGAATTACATTATACTCGCTTCTAGTCAGAGACACTATATCCTCCTTATTTTAACAGACTTCTATGGATGTGTGTGGGCTCCATAAAAAAAAAGCATAGTACATTTGTTTTTGTTTTTAAAAGGATTTTAATTTATGCTCCTACTGAGATAGTAAGGTCTGTTATCCAAAAGCCAAAACACCAGTTACATAGACTATTCAGGAAAGCTCTTTATAGTTATTTCAGTATTCTTCTAAATAAGATTCCTTCTTCCCTATATCCCTATTATAACAGCTTTGACTCAATTCTCCAGAATGAATGAAAACTACTGAAATTCCTATTTTCCCTTTAAATTCATGACTTGCCTTTAATTGTGGTACCTGATGAATCCTCTTACTGACTGAAAATATATCTACACTCAATAAGCAATTTTCAGCAATGGGAAGAAGGAAGCACAACTAGATACTTTTGGCATTTAAAATTACAATAATGAAAAAGAATATCATAATGATAAAGAAATATCTACATAGATATACTACTCTATATATTTCCTTATCTTGATCTTTTCAATAACTCTATCATTTAAGCAGGGGAAGAATTATTATTTCCGTTTTACAGGTGAGATCCAGAAGACACTCAGAAAGGTAAGTGATTGCCCCAAACCCTCAGAGATTAAGTGGTAGAGCTAAGACTAGAACTAGTCAGACATCCTTTTCAGTATGCTTTACTGTTACGACATTATAAGCACAGCTAGCAATGTTCAATAAAGATTTAGTCAATTTCCTTAAGTGTATATTTTAGTGAAAACTTTTAGCAATATCTGCACCAACTACGAAATGTAGTATTGTAGTAAATGTAGTAAATACAAATATTTGTATACACATACACTTGTATATAACAGATAAACTTCAGGAAAAAGAACGCTGATATTTACAAAGATTGTAATATCAGCCACTTTGTAAATGATAAAATCTCATTCAAATAATAAGAATTATTTAGTAAAAGAGCATTGAGACCAATTACTTTTAAAAATTGGATTTTGCCCCTTAAGTCTGTGTGTTTCTATGTGTATATGTGTGTGAGAAAGACAGACTTTAGAAAATATGATTTCTTTGTTTGGATTAAGATACATAATTCCTGGGGTGCTTGGGTGGCTCAGTCGGTTAAGCATCAACTCTTGATTCTGGCTCAAGTCACGATCTCATGGTTAGTGAGTTCAAGACCTGCATCAGGTTCCACACTGATAGTGCAGAATCTGCTTGGGATTCTCTCTCTCTCTCTCTCTCTCTCTCTCCCTCCCTCCCTCCCTCTCAAAAATAAATAAATAACGTTAAAAAAAAAGATACATAATTCCTGTTAAGGTCAAGGGAGAAGAATATTTTTGTAGAGGGCATTACGGGATCACCCTAAAGGGCTTTGAGGAGACCTTATGAAGATAGATAATTCACATCATTTTTCCTTTTGTTCATGCCCACATCATCAGTATTGATTTCCAGTTTTTCTTCAAAAAAAAAAAGTTCATTTATTTATTTTGGGAGAGGGAGAGAGAGAGACTGCAAGCAGGGCAGTGGCACAGAGAGAAGAGAGTACCAAGCAAGTTCCCCACTGTTAGTTCCTCACTGTCAGAGCCCAAAGCAGGGCTTGATCTCACAAAGTGTGAGATCATGACCTGAGCTAAAACCAAGAGTTAGACACTTAAATGACTAAGCCATCCAAACGCCCCAACTTTCAGTTTTTGTACCATATGTTTTCCAAAGAGTTCAATGTTGTTTTCACTTTAATACTATTTTCTCCTAACATTTGTCTACTACTATCTCACTCTCCATCCATCTCCATTCTTCCCTGTGATTATCTCTCTTACATTCTAAATAATTCCAACATTACCGAGTAATTCAATAAAAAGTGTAAGTATAGCTATAACCCAGATGCTAATGCTCAGATGCCAATGCGTCCCCCAGAAACTAAACTGGAAGCAATGATAATATATACTTGGACAATGTTTTAATGATTTTTCTTACTTAAATTTTATTAAAAATTAGACTAATAGCCTTGAGAAAACATTGCATTAACTTACGGTATCTGTTTTTTATTATTTAATCCATTGTATTAGGAACCTGAGCATATCTTCCTAAAAATACTACCATTAACTTTCAGATGTTTAGTAATGTGTGATTCAATTTGTAGGTTAATCAGGGTTCCTTGATTTTAATACCCCTAACTTGAGCTCTGGAGATAGAAAGAAAGACATAGCAAAGTATTAAATCAAGTAAAAGGGTTTTGAAAAGAGATAAAATAAAATAGATAAAACAATCTGTCAGAAATCTTATTTGCCTGGCTTGGTACCGTCTATTGAAGTATGGATAGAACCACGTAGAACGGGTACCAATATTGTCTACAAAGACAGAAATAATAAGCTAGGGATCAAAATAAATGGGTAATAAGATTTCCCAAAATGCAACTCTTCTTTTTCAAGATCACCATTTTGGACCACACACACACACACACACACACACACACACAATGTAATATCATTAAGTTGACTAAGTATAAAATATAAATTTTTTTGTTGTCTGTCAGTATGATACTTAATTTATTCTAGGGGCTTCCCATTCTCATGCATGAAATTTAGGGCAGATTTCATGTTTCTGTTCATTTACAAGCACTCAAACTACTCAACATCCCATCTAGTAATTAATTACATCTCATCTAGTAATAAAAACTTTAAATATCAAAGTTATGGTTACTTTTGTTTTCCAATTTATTCCTGCTATAAGCTGGCCACTTGCAGTGGGAAAGAGGGTGTCTTAACTCTCACTTGCAGATCCTTTGATCTAGGTGGAGCTCTCTTTCTGCTTACTGCTCTTGAAAAGATGGTAGTTCACTTCACCATTCAGAACACCGGGCTCCTCTAGGAAGTCTGAGTCTAACACAACCTTACATCATCTCTCTTGTGCATATGGCCTACCTCTGATCCATGACCTAAACTTAAGCAAAATTTGCTACAAAAAACTCTGAGAATGTAGGTCACCTAACACACCACCTCTTCATTACAATACTTTCAAAGCAGCTGGCCAATCGTCTCAAGCTCTAGATTTTTCAGTCATAAGTGAGACAGCAGTTCTTAAGTGGCAGGGGTCAGTTATTAAGCTTTCCAAGTCATATCCTTCAAGCCTGTCTCTCTCTTAATGAAGGGAGATGCATCCTTACTCCTTCCTTTGGAGGTGTGATGGGACACTCAGCAAATCAACTCTCTCCAAAATCTCCCTTTTCTGAATTTCCAGCTTTCCGATTCATTTATATCCTTGACATGGTTAAGTACCTTAGAATCACATAACTGGTTTTCTCTCTCCTATTGATGTATAAACTAGAGGGTGTTGTCATTTATTACTTTGAAATCTTTTCTCTTAGGGCTCCAGCTAAGACAAACAGGGAGAGCCCCATTAAAAATTTTTTTTTTATATTTGTATTTATTTTTGGAAGAGACGGAGCATGAGCAGAGGAGAGGCAGAGAGAGGGAGACACAGAATCCGAAGCAGGATCCAGGCCCTGAGCTGTCAGCACAGAGCACGACACGGGTCTCGAACCCACAGACTGGGAATATGAGCTCATGACCTGAGCCGAAGTCTGACGCTCAACTGACTGAGCCACCCAGGCACCCAAAGGGAGAACCCCATTTTAGGATCCTGTTATACATGGTTCCAAAAGTGTACCAAGTTTAATAGTTGAGGAGAAAGAATTATTTTTCATCAAATAAAGAATAGCAAATGCCACCAGATGGTTTGAAAATGTTTACAGCTGAAGTAAGATTACCAAAGGAACAGTATTTACTTACCACCATGTTTTCATTTGCCAGCCGTATGCTCATCATCATAACAATTAAATAAAAATGTAGACTTACTAGTGATTTTCATGCACCAAGAATAAATTATGGCTCAAATCCTAAGAAAATAGACATGCTGCTCTGTTTGCAAAACTGCTAACATTATTTCCATAGAACATTCCATCTAAGACATAAACAAGAGCCCAAGGAGAGAAACATGTCTTCTCTCTTGGCTGTGTTAGCTTAGGAAACTTATTATTTCTTAAAAAACAATTAACATTAAAGAGGCCAAATTGAGATTTTATAGCAAAGAAGACATTAACTATAGGAAAGCTCCAGAAGAATTGACTCTATATAGAATGAATAATTAGGAGCTGAGTTTAAGTCAACAAGTTCATAATAACGAGAAACAATTTCAAATAAACTCTGTTGAGTTTAAAATTTTTAATAATTTTCAGTGGTACTTGATGAGAATGAAGCTTTTGACAACTGTGGCATTTGGGTTTTAAGTTCTTTCTGGAACATCAGAAATCTTCTTATTTCAACATGACCCCTTCCCATTTTTCTCAACTTCTGAGGTACACTAGCCAGACCTTGATGGAATGTTTTCCCCACAATTTGCCATTTTAATAAGTCTTTGTTTGGCCTTTTCAAATTTTACTTGGTCTTTTACCATTATCTTTTTTAAGTTAGCTTTAATTAGTTTGAATTTTAAGTAGCTGTGCAAATCTAGCCAGGATAAAAGAACAATCTCTAGGAAAATACTAAAAATGATAATTAAAATTACATTTTAGTAAAGTGCACCAAAACCAAGACAGAATATAATTTCAAAGGCAATCCATCCAGAAACTAGTTTTTGAGCACCTGTTTTTGGTTACTGATTGTTCTTTAGACCTAGAGAAACAATTGTGAAAAATACAGCTTGGGTGCATAGTAGGCAGGTTACAACTAAGAGTTAAAACTAAGAGTCATAAATTTGATCCAATCAAATGATCAGTAGGTACATTCTTACTTCTTACTTCTATCTTTCTGTCTCTTTTGGAAATGCACGGGAAACTTTGATTTTATTAATTTCAAATCAGCCAATTTCCTAGAATGAATTGAGGTTTCAGGGCCCAATGGAAAGCTCAAGGAATCTAACACTGCTTTCTTTCCTTCTTCTTTCCTCCCTTGTACAGGTATTTGTGTGTATACATGTTTGCATGTGTGCATGAGTGTAGAGAATACATCATTTTTGCAGCTTTGCTTGTCATTCTATTTGCTATAATTCAATTTATCCACTTATGCAAAGATAGATGTTTCAGTTGGAATTCCTGCCTCTTTAGAATCTTCATACGGGCAAGCTTAGCTAATAAATTTTGATTAATGTACCCAAATATCAACTCCCACCTCAAGCCCCCTTTGGTTGGAATACTATCATCAGGTTTACAGAGAGCAGGAAATAACAATAAGGTTGAGAGGGATGGAGATAGGGGTAAGACAGCAATAAAAAGTAATTATATAAAAATGCTAAAGATAGAACATCTGTTTTTTTGCTTAGCCCACTGATCTTGGCAGTTCCAGATATATGCTATTGTCTATGTTTAAAGAGATATAGAAAAGGGAAAACGAAAAACGTTTATGTGAGATTATTAAATAGTGTAGGAAAAATAAGAGTCGTTATTACACTGGTGAGGAAACTCAGTGAAATTTCTTTCCGCAGATTTGCCTTTGTGATCTGCAAGGTGCTGTTCCCCTGCTTACATTCCGTTACCCTGGCAACGCACTCCTGTAAAATAAAGATTATTAAAGCGCATATGATTATTTTGCTGCTGAGTGAATAAGACAAGCCGCTTCTGAAATGCCTTATCAGAGAAATTCAATTTTAGGCCAAATTGTGTTTTTGCCTCCTTCTAGTTTTTCCTCCCTCCCCCCACTTCAAATAAAACCATCATCTCCACAGTTACTACATGGTATTTTGTTACTCATTCACACTTTGAGTATTTTAAGCTAGCTTTATTTTAATTTCATGAAAGCATTTCCCCAGTTTTTTTTAATAGCTCCTGCCTATTTTCCAGACATCTACCATCTGTTTGCAAATCAAAATTAGAAGGCAATGTGTCCTTGCCTTGATTTTATTATATAGTAGTAATAGAAATATTGGGCTCTGTACCAAATATAAATGCATATATTATATACTGAGTAAGCAATATTTGGCCACAGAATGATGCAAAGCCCTAAGATAAGCCATCCAGTGCCATTTTAAAGGCTATATATCCAACTGCAGCAGTTGTCTTCGCCCTTAAATTTAGTGTCTTGTGCTTTCCCATTCAACACTGCCCAAAGGTAATGTTATAGACATGGGGAGTTTCACAGCGACTCTGACAGCCAGTTATGCCTTTGTTGCCCAATACATTTGCTATTCAGTTACTGAAGATTGTAAAGACTCCTGAGATCTCTGAAATTATTTAATAACAAACTTCATAAGCCTTCCTAGAACTACAGCTGTATCATGTTCACTGTCAGAAAAAAAAGTGCATTAGTAATAGTAAATTCTTATTATAGTCATGCTGTATATGAAAAAGCTGTATTTAAAATCTTTTAACATAAGAGTTAAATTAGCTTTGAAGTAGAAGTGGAAGGAATGAAGTCTCATCAGAAAAAAGCAAGGTTCCTATAGAGGAAGGAAACTCTACCGGGAAGACTCCTTTCATGTTTCTTGAAACTGATGAAAGGTACGGGTGGACAAGAATGGCTCTGGATAAACATTCACCCTCCATGGTTCCAATGGTGGATTGTCATGATAGAAGACATTGTTTCTACTGAAATTTTTCTTATAGGACATTTTCCTACTGCTGTGAAGCACTGACATGTAACCGGATACAGTTGTACCAGAGCATGGCAAAAACTATAGTGTACAGTGCTGATATTCTAATAACATGCAATCATTAATTTTTTCCTCTGCTGACATTCATTTTCAGGCCAACCAAGTACCATATCCTTTATATTGATTAAGGAGGCAGGTCCACTGGCTTTTTATTTAGCTAACTACAAATCTCTGTTCATTAGCAAGAAACGGTATCAATATTTAACAACTGTTAGAAACTCTGAGAAGCAGCAGAATTCTGTATGGGTTTATTTGACGAAGCACACTAAATTTAGTAGCATACACCTAATCTTTGGTATGCTTAACACCACCATGCAACTTATGGCTGTAATTCACTCCCATCACTGCCCAGAAGGTGTCACCACAGCCTCATTGGCTTGAAGGACTTGGGGACATGTGGGGGAGTAGAAAGCAAAGGGAGAAAAACAGACACAAAGAAAAAAAAAATCTTCATGCAGACAAAGGAAAATAAGCCAACTACCAGGCAGTAATACTCCCAAATGAAGAAACCCAAACATTCACCCCATGCTAAAAATACAAATCACTAGAGGTGAAAGTGGACTTCCACTTGTCAGTAACCACAGAAAGTGGGAGATTCGAGGAAGGTGCTACTACCTCAAGTAAAAAGCAGGTAGTGAATAGGAAATATCTATGCACTGAACCTGGTCCAACCTTCTCACCTAAACTGGTTTACCTAATTATCATATCTAGTTGTATAAGCTGCATTGAACCTCATGAAAGGGAAGATAAAAGAACAGGAGGGAAAGCTCTAATACTGTGCTTCAAGAACACATCATGGAGTGATGGTTAAGATACATGATGGATACTTTAGATGCATCTCCAAAGCAACTAGAACACAACTTTAAAAAATATCTGTTTTAGATAAGGTTTCATTTGAGAAATAAAAATTATCTCAGTACTAATAAATAAAGGGAACTAGCATGTTGCCCCCCCCTCCAAAAAAGATCAGCAGGGAAAAGATGCTAGAAAGTATCAAAGAATATAAAACACAAAATCTTTTATTGAGAAGCTGCACAAATTAACTCCAAATTACTACCACAGTCAGACAAGAGGAGGCTTCAAGGCACAAAACTTGTTGCTGTACTCCATCTTGCTTTATTGTGGTGTCTTCACTCATGTACTAGTAGCTAAATAATAGCTATATATATAGCTAAATAATAGCTAAATAATAAACCCCTTTATAGTACCACATCTTTTAATCTCTGCTCTTCCCCCCTGTAGTTTAATTAAAAGACAATGAACCTTTTAGAGTAGTCAAATGGAAAATATAAAATTGCACCATTCTATCAAAGCTTAAGATATTCCTGTTCTCAGAGCATGAGAAGAATTCAAAATAACACACTTGGTATTTTATTACACTCCAGGCCCTCTGTGCCATTCTCATCAGAATGCTCTTGGTTGGAATACCTTTTTGGAGTCTGAAACACAGTTCAACCCAAGACTGATAAAAAGAGGCAAAAAATTCAAAAACAATGATTAAGTTGGATCAATTCGATCTGTTCTCTAGATCATTGCACTTGATTTTTAATTTCTAAAATAATACTGCTATAACTCTGTATATCTCCTATATTTAATTGATATAGGTCTAAAAATTAGTAGCCTTCCTTATTTAAGTATTATTTACTCATTATGTTGTCAGTTTTAAGGCATCTTGGCTAAAATAAGATAAATATAGTAAAATATCAAAGGGTGATAAGTTGGCCTGAACACTTAGCTTTCCTCTAAGTCTGCAGCCCAAATCTATTAATTTTGGCAAAGGGCACCAAGACAAATCCATGCGGTTTGAAATGTTCCATGGGAGTCTTTAAAAATGAAGGTATCGTCTCCTCTTTATGGACATTAAAATGCTTCATCCCAAGGACCCCTTTATAGCAAATTACAGGCTGTTCTGTTTTATCTGCTTTGACAGGATGAAGGGCTGAGCTGGCCCTAGAGGGATGGGATACAGAGTCTGAGTACTTCAAACTTGAGATTTCCAATAAACCATCTCCCACAACTAGAAGAAAGGCACGGAGGAAATTCATTTCAGCAGATACAGGTTTCCCCTGCTATTGGAAAGTAGAACACTCCTATGGAAACTTTTGTAATCCAAAATGGCATAAAGTGAAGAAACAATTACCATTAATTTACATGGAAAAATTTTTGAGCATTCCCAGAGCCAAAAAAATAACCTTTCTTAGATTATTCTGATACTTAGGACACATCTTGCTAACAGATGCACAAAATAAATCAAGATAAAGCACACATGCTTACAGATGCAGTTCAAAGCTATGATGGCTTAATGCTGAGATGTTGAATGTAGTTCCCGGGGAAGGAGTTTGCTGGAGCCACTCTTGCTGCTTAGGGGTGCCTGATGGTTGCAAAACAGCTGCTGAACGCCATTTTTGTTTTATTCCTTTTTCATAAAAGCAAACATCCTCTTCAGATTTCTCTCAGTCAGCAAAAACAGGTACTAATTTAACTCTTTCATAAAAGCCAAGAGGCATAACGCATACATTAGAAAAGTAATTTCCATCTATTAAGAATTACTTCATCACTAAAAATCTAACTAAAATCATGTCCTTCCAATGCTCTACTCCAAACTAGAACTAAAACTCATTAAGCCTAGCAGAGCAGTGGCATACACATGTGTCCTTCTTAGTCACTTGATTCTGATACCTGCTACCTTAATTCTTGGTTTCTTACAAATTAAAATCTTTCACAACACTACTCTTGTCCAGTCATTATTGTTCTTTACCCTTAAGTTCAATTATCCAGTATAGAGTGATTTTTCTCTTCCTGGAAATACCTGCATATTTCAGTTAGTTAATAAACGCTGGAAGGATATGAGATTTAACTTTAATTCTTCATCTATAGATTCCTACTACAGACCTGTTGCTAAAAACTTCCAAAAACATCACTGAATTCATTATTGCCAACTCTGCCTTACTTTTGGCCTTCTGTAATTAGGTTTGTCTCAGATTTCTCTGTACTTCCCATAGAATATAAAATTATAAGGCATCTGGGTGGCTCAGTTGGTTACGCATCAGACTCTTGGTATCTGCTCAGGTCACAGTCTCATGGTTTTTGAAAATGAGCCCTGTGTCAGGCTCTTGGGGTTCTCTCTCTCCTTCTCTCTCTTCCTCCCCAACTATCTCACTCTCTCTCAAAGTAAATAAACTTTAAAAAAAAAAAAAGAATTGGGGAATATGGGTGGCTCAGTAGGTTAAGTGTCCAACTTTTGATTTAGGCTCAGGTCATGATCTCAGGATTCCTGAGGTCGAGCCCTGCATCGGACTCTGCACTGACAGCATGGAGCCTGCTTGGGATTCTCTTTCTCCTCTCTCTGCCCCTCACTCTCTCTCTCTCTCTCAACATAAATAAATAAACATTAAAAAATAATTAACCCTATGCCAAAAAATAAAGTTACTAAGACACATGATCCTAAGTATCCCTCCATAAGTATTTAGTGATCTTAAAATACAGCAGTAATGAAAATGTTGAAAGTGCTGCTATAAACATTGGGGTACATGTGCCCCTATGAATCAGCACTCCTGTATCCTCTGGATAAATTCCTAGTAGTGCTATTGTTGGATCATAGGGTAGTACTATCTTTAATGTTTTGAGGAACTTCCACAATGTTTTCCAGAGTGGCTGCACCAGTTTGCATTCCCACCAACAGTGCAAGAGGGTTCCCCTTTCTCACATCCTGGCATCTGTTGTTTCCTGAGTTGTTAATCATGGAAAGAGCCTAAATTTCCATTAAATGATGAATGGGTAAAGAAGATAGGGTTTATATATCATGGAATACTACTTGGCAATGAGAAAGAATGAAATCCTGCCATTTGCAGCAACATGGATGGAACTGGAGAGTATTATGCTAAGTGAAATAAGTCAGGCAGAGAAAGACAGATATCATATGTTTTCACTCATATGTGGAACTTGAGAAACTTCACAGAAGACCATGGGGGAAGGGAGGGGAAAAACAGTTTCAAACAGAGAGGGAGGAGGCAAACCATAAGAGACTCTTAAATACAGAGAACAAACTGAGGGTTGATGGGTGGCGGGGGAGAGGGAAAAATGGGTGATGGATATTGAGGAGGGCACTTGTTGGGATGAGGACTGGGTGTTGTATATAAGTGATGAATCGTGGGACTCTACCTCCAAAACCAAGAGGACACTGTATGCACTGTATGTCAGTCAACTTGACAAATTATATTAAAAAAGTAAAAACAAAAAACAAAGAAACAAAAAAAACCCTATCTTAATGACAAAAAAAGAAGTAATGAAAATGGGAAGATGGAAAAAAAACTCTCTCACAATCATTTTTTATATTAAATATAATTTATTGTCAAATTGGTTTCCATACAACACCCAGTGCTCATCCCAACAGCTCATTGTCCTCCTCAATGCCCATCACCCACTTCCTCCTCTCCCCCCCCAACACCCCTCAGTTTGTTCTCAGTATTTAAGAGTCTCTTATGGTTTGCCTCCCTCCCTCTCTGTAACTTTTTTCCCCCTTCCCCTCCCCCATGGTCTTCCATAAAGTTTCTTAGGATCCACATATGAGTGAAAACATATAGTATGTCTTTCTCTGCCTGACTTATTTCACTTAGCATAATACCCTCCAGTTCCATCCACGTTGCTGCAAAAGGCCATATTTCATTCTTTCTCATTGCCAAGTAGTATTCCATTGTGTACATAAGCCACAATTTCTTTATCCATTCATCAATTGATTGACATTTAGGCTCTTTCCATAATTTGGCTATTGTTGACAGTGCTGCTATAAACATTGGGGTCCAAGTGCCCCTATGCATCAGCACTTCCGTATCCCTTGGGTAAATTCCTAGCAGTGCAATTGCTGGGTCATGGGGTAGATCTATTTTTAATTTTTTGAGGACCCTCCACACTTTTCCAGAGCGGCTGTACCAGTTTGCATTCCCACCAACAGTGCAAGAGGGTTCCCGTTTCTCCACATCTTCTACAGCATCTATAGTCTTCGGATTTGTTCATTTTAGCCGGGCATCTGACTGGCATCTCACAATCAGTTTAAATAATAATAAAAATGGTAATATATCAAGGAAGATCCCACCAGTTTAGGGAATGCCACTCAAATATATTCTGAAATTCTAACTGCAGCAAATAGCTAAAGCTCTGGCCAAATGCTGAAAACATCTAGCCTGTTCCCTTCTCAGAGAAAGTTTCTTAATTTTCTGTACCAAAACATCATTCAAATTGTTCTAATTGGTCAAAAGGGAGAAGAGAATGTGAACATGTCAACAATTAAAATATAAACACATAAAAAAGTGATTTAAAGTACAAGCTTTCAAATCAGACAAACCTGGACATGAATATTGGTTCTATGGACTTCCTACAAGTTCCTGAACAGTCTAAAATTCACCTTATTATTCTATAATAATGACAATGTCAACTTGTAGGGTTGCTGTGATTGAATGCTATAGGTAAAACAGTAAAGTGCTTGTCATAGAGCAAATAAATATTTAAGTGATAGTTATTACTGAAAAGATTTTCCTGTAAGGGGGGGACCTATCTGTTAATGTAAACATAATACTCATTTTATATGAACTGTTTTATAATAACAAGATAACATTCCATATGAGAGAGCAAATATATGTTTAAACCTTTTGACAATTTAAAATTAACCTAAAGAATAAACATTATTGCAGGGATCCCGGGTGGCTCAGTTAAGTAAGTGTTCCACTCTTGATTTGAGCCCTGCATTTGGCTCTGAGCTGAAAGTGTGGAGCCTGCCTGGGATTCTCTCTCTGCTCCTTCCTACCTCTCTTTCAAAATCAATAAATAAATTAAAAAAAAAATATTGTTGGGAGTTCAGTAATGAAGATGTAGTGACTTCATAATTTGATGTGAAATATGACATATGCCCTCTGCTCAAAATAGAAAACATGGCAGAAAAATACAAATATGGATAAATAAAAGCAAAAGACATAAATAAGCTTATAAGCTATGGACAAGAAAGGAAAAGGAAATGCAAAACAGTGTGTAGTGCTGAGGGTACTGGCTTGTTGGACTCTGGAGACAAACAGTGGTAGCAAGGAGTTAGGCTCCTATAGGGTACACACGTTTCACAGAAACAAGGAATACAAAGATTTATGGTTTGACATTGGTGGATGTTGTGGGGTTCCCTTTCCCATGAAAGGTGGTTCAGTGTCTCAATCTGTGTAACTCCTAATATCACTCTGGACTGAACACCAAACTGTCATTGTAAGATCTATGTCTGGACAGGAGCTTTGGGGAGCTAGATGTAAGTAATTGAAAAATCATCAGAAGGAGGAATGAAGAGAATCAAATAAAAAGAACAAAAACACTCAAAAAACCATAAGGCCTGCAAACCAAAATTCACAGAAATCTAATTTTAACAAAGGTATCCAACAAATAAAGTCTGAAAATAAATTCACTCAACATAAAATCATTTCTACTGACACAGTCTGAAAAGACTTCAAAATAAGTATTAAAACATTCAGAATGTTTGAAGGTATAAATAATTTTCAGAAAAAATAAATTATAAAATCAAAGAGGCAGGAATAAAATAAGAACAGGTAGACATGGAAAAAAATTAGAAGTGAAAATAGTATTACCGAAATTAAAAATCCAATAGCATGTATAAATTCTAGACTGGATCTTGTATAGAAAATCCTAAGGAATCAACAACAAAAAGCTATTAGATATTTTAGTGAGTTTATCAAGTTTGTAGGAAATGAGACCAATATATAAAAAATATAAAAATCAGTTTTATCTACCAATGTATAGAGAACAGTTTGAAAATAAAATTAAGTAAACAATTCCACCTACAATAGAATCAACAAGAATAAAATATTTAGGAATAATGTTTCAAAAGAATGCAGACTAAAACTTATAAAAGATTATTGAAAAAGTTTTTAAAGAGCTAAATAAGTGGAAATACATCTAGTGGCCATGGATTAGAAGATTTAATGTTGCTAAAATGGCAATACTACCCAAATTGATCTGCAGGTTCATCACAATGCCTAACAAAACCCCAGGTGTTGTTTTGCAGAAACTGACAAGCTGATCCTAAAATTCATATGGGAATTCAAGAATAACTGAATAACTAGAACAATCTTGAGGAAGAAATAGAAAATTCTACAACTCACACTTTGATTTCGAAACTTCTTACAAAGCTACAATAATTAAGACTACATGGTATTGGCATAAAGACAGACATATAGATCAATAAAATAGAATTAAGATCCCAGAAATGAAACTGTATGTTTATAATCAGTTGATTTTCAACAACAGTGCCAAAATAAATCAATGGGAAAAGAACCCTTTCCAACAAATTTTGCTATGACAGAGATTCACATGCAAAAGAATGAAGAGAGTCCCTAACTCACACCATATATAAAAATTAAAGTAGATCAAACACTTAAATATAGGAGCTAACTATAAAACTATAAAAAACTTTAAAACTCTTAGAAGAAAACTTAAGAGTAAATATCCTTGACTTTGGTTTCAGCAGTGATTTTTTAGATAATCCAATAAATGCACAAGCAATAGAAGTTTGATAAATTGGACTTCATCAAATATAAAAACTTCTGTACTTCAAAGGTCCACCATCAAGAAAGTGAGAAGACAAGCTATAGAAAGGAAGAAAGCATTTGCAAATCACATATCTTATATGGAATATATATTCAAATATGTAAAAAGAAACACATAAAACTCAATAATAAAAACCCTAAAAAGCCCAATTTAAAAAATAGGTAAAAGATTTAAATAAAAATTCCTCCAAAGAACATACAGAAATGCCAATAATCATGTGAAAAGATGCTCATTAGTCATTAAGAAAATGCAAACCCAAACCATGATGAGATGCTATTTCATACCTACTAGGATAATTATAATAAAAATACAGAAAACAAGTATTAGTAAATATGTCGAACAATTGGAACCCTTGTACATTGCTACTGAGAGTCCACAATATTGCAGCCTACTTTGGCAGTTCTTCAAAATGTCAAACATAAGAGATTTCAGTATGATCCAGCCCAACAATTCCACTGCTAGGAAGGAATACAAACAAGATAAATGAAAACATATATTCACACAACACAAAACTTGTAAATAAATGTTCATAAAAACATTACTCAGAACAGCCACTGAAAGTATGCTTTAAATTGGTGAACTTTATAGCATATAATTATATCTCAATAAAAAGTTTGCAAAATGGCTGCAGATAGGGCTGACGTATAAACTGGTACACCCATTTTCTAAAGTGAGCCAGTGTGTGTGTGTGCATGTGAGAGAGAGAGCGAGCGAGTGAGAGCGCATGAGAGAGGGAGGGAGAGAGGCAGAAGAAGAGAGAATCTTAAGCAGGCTGCACACTCAGTGCGGAGCCTGATCCAACAACCGAGATCATGACCTGAGCCAAAACCAACAGATGGACTCTTAACCAACTGAGCCAACCAGCTACTCTGGTACAGCCATTTTCAAGAACAATTTGGTAACAACATCTAATAAGGCTAAATATACACATGTACCCAGTAATTCTAACTCTTAAGTATATAACAAGGCAAAAAATCTTGCATGTGAGCACAAGGAGGCGGGCCCAAGAATGTTCATTGTAGCATTGTTTAATAGTTAAAAAAATAGAAACTATCCAAATGTTCATGAGGAGATGAATGGATAAACTGGGGCATATTCTTACAAAATATAATATTGTACAAAATATATCAATGGAATTAAATGTCAAAAATAGGATGGTGAGGGAAAAGGAAACTGCAGAATAACAAACATAGTGTGATACCACTTATAGGTCAAAAACACAATACATGACATCACATGCCACTTTGGGATACAGAATTATATAATAATCATGCTAAAATTCTTAGGAATAAAACCTAATTTCAAAGAATGAATTACTTCTGAGAAGGAAGATAATGGGATTTAGGATACATGAATTGTATTTATAATGTGTTATTATTATTTAATAATTCTGCAGCAGTCATACAAAATTATAAGAACTTATTAACCTATAAAATAGGCATATAGGTATTGCTTATATTAGTGTCTTTTTTTCAGTAGGTTTAAAATGCGTTTTAACACACACAAAAATGGCATGATCCCATAAATTTTAAGTTTCCCTAAGCAGTAAATTTCCTCAAAGGAGTTTTCTGTTTTTCAATCACTATACTGAGGGCAAATATTACTTACTTGAGCAGCAGTAAAGTATCACTAAAAGTCAAAGGACTCATTTAGTCAAAATGTTAAATTTTTAAAAAAGGTGAAATTACTATGCATGAATTCAAACACTTTGAAAATCAGACGCTCTCCGGCCTTCCTATTAAGTGTCATCTGACAAGGTCATTGTTTCAAAAAATTTAACAATTATTCAAGAATGAGAGAGAACATTCAGTGGGGTATTCTCCCTACTGTTTCCTGAGTAGAAATCAAAAATGACAACTGTAATTAAATCTTTTTTGAAAATTACCTATGAGTTTAAGTCAAGATGAAAATTACTTCTAACCTTATGAACTTTCACACTGCACTGCACCAAACGAAATTCTTTGTTTTCCTTTTTATCAGCAATGCATATGACAGCTAAATAAATAGGAACTCTTCACTTTCGACCTTTTATAGCTATTCAAAAGAAGTAATTCTGTTTGCCATTATTCTACTTACCAAAGATATAAATGAAGCAAGTATGATATTTAACACTAAGTCATCTGTTATCCAAAAGGGCTGAATGCTTTAAGAAAAACATTACTACATATAAAGGGAATCAGACAGTTTTGTGACTGTCATCTTTCACTTAGCATAATGCTTTCACTACTTCATTCCTTTTTATGATCAAATAAGTTTCATTGTATGGATATATCGCAGCTTATTTTTTCATTCATCAGTTCATGGACCTCTGGGGGCTTTTTTATTAAAAAAATAAAATATTTTATTGGAGGTATTAAGTAACATAATTCTCAAATATTTTATCTTATAATTTCAAAGCACTTGATAATTGATACCTGTATCATCTATGTAACTGGCATTACTATCATATTTTATTATTGTTGGAAATGAAGAAGAAAAATCTATTCTGATTTCCAGTGGTAAAACCTAAAAAGAATCCAGGATTACTGAGACTAAATTTACAAAGTCAACCCTAAAAACTAAAACAGAATAATTCCCCAGGTATTTCATCTTTCATAATCTGTTACTTAAGAGATTTTTAAGAGGTTCAGAATAGGTTCCAGTACATAAATAGGGCCAAACAGCTTCTGCAAAGTAATTATTAGAAGTAGAGAGAAGAGACCCATTATTCATATTGTAAAAGGAAAGCTCATCCAAATCATAGTCCAGAAAAACACCATTCATACTGGGCCTTACTACTGGCAGAAGCTGGATCCCCTTAGCACCCAATGCAATATAAGTTGTCCAGAATACACCCAGAAATAATGGCTAATTCTGCCAGTTCCTAGGAAGACAGTTTTGACACATTTTCAAAGTCTACTCAGGTTATTTTCTATTTCTCCCTGAGCATATTTTCACTTTTTGACACTATTAAAAATGCTCGTAATAACGTGGCATTTTACGTGGACACATTTTCAATTCTCTTGGATATATTCCTAGGAGTAGAATTGCTGGGCAATATGATAATTTTATGTAATATTTTATTAAACTGCTTTCCAAAATGGCTGTGCTATTTACATTCCCACTAGTATACATGAGGGTTCCATCCTTGACAACACTTGTTACCGTTTTATTTTTTATAGTAGGAATGAAGTTGTGTCTTATTGTGGTTTCAATTTGGATTTTCCTAATGACTGATAATATTGAGTATCTTTTCATAGATCATTTGTATATATTCTTTTAAAAACTTCAAATCTTTTGCAGATTTTTAGATGGAAGAATTTGGTACTCTTTATTGTGATAGAAGAGGTGGGATTTTTTTTGTTTGTTTTTTTTAAATATACACGTCCCTTATGGGATTTGCAAATAATTTCTCCCATTCTGTGGGATGTCTTTTCACTTTCTTGACACAAACCTTTATAGCAGAGAAGTTTTTAGTTTTGATCAGGTCCATTTTCTCTATTTTTTCTTCATCACTATGCTTCTGGGGACTAAGATACTAACACCTAACCCAAGGTCATCAATTTTACTCCTATGTTTTTTGCCAAGAGTTCTAGCTCTTGACATTTAAGCACACAATCTATTTTGAGTTATTTTTTTATGTATGGTTTGAGGTAGGGGTCAAATTTCATTCTTTTTCCAAATTTCTGTTAGCACAATTTGTTGAAAACAGTCTTCTCTTCCCCCACTGAATTGTTTTCGTCAAGGTGAATCAATAATGATAAATGCCAGAGTTTGTTTCTGGGATTTCAACACTATTCATTTTTTGTATATCCTTGTCAGTACCACAGAGTCTTGATTACTGTAGCTCTGTAGTGAGTTCTGGAATTTGGCCCACACTGTATGAACAAGTGTATAGTAACACAATTTATTTTTGCATATTGATCTTTTATCCTGTAACCTTGATAAACTCATTTAATAGATCTAATGGGTTTTTTTTTTTTTTTGCAGATTCTTTAGGATTATCTATATAGAATATTATGCTGTTTGCAAAAGAGTTTCACATCTTTTCATTTTCCACTATGGATGCCTTTTTTTTTTTCTTTCCTTGCTAGAATTTCCAGTACAAGGTTAAATAGGAATGTTGAGAGTGGACAACCTCTTGTTGTTCCTGATCTTGGATGCAAAGTATTTAGTCTTTCACCATTAAGTATAATGTTAGCTGTGGGTTTTTCATAGATGATTTTTATTGGATTAAGGGATTTCCTTTCTATTTCTAGCTGGGTAAGTGTTTTTATGAACGGATGTCGAATTTTGCCAAAAGCTTATTCTGAATCTATTGAAATAATCATGTTTTTCTTTGCTTTATTAATTTCATATATTATATTAACTGATTTTCAAATGTGAAACCAAACTTGCCTTCCTAGGATAAAATCCCACTTGATCATAGCATATGATTTAAAAAATATATATTGCTGGATTTCATTTGGTAGCATTGTATTGAAGATTTTTGCATCTATATTTGTGAGAAACACTGGTCAATATGTTTGCTCACGTTTGCTGAGTTTTGGTATCAGGACAATACTAGTCTGACAGAATGAGTTAAGAAGTGTATTTTCTCAGGTATTTTTTTTGTAATAAGCATTTGTGAAAGACTGGTGTTAATTATTCTTTAAACACTTAGTAAATTTTGTCAATTAAGGGGTGTCTCAGTCGATTGACCAACTCTTTTGGCTTGGGGCATGATCTCTCAGTTTTGTGGGTTCAAGCCACATGTTGGGCTCTACATGGGCAGCAAGGGCCCTACTTGGGATTCTCTCTCTCTGCCTCTGCCCCTCCCCCACTAGCGCTGTCTCTCTCCAAACAAATAAATAAACTTAAAAAATTTTTTTTTACCTACTAAGCTACCTGTGCCTGGGCTTGTGAGGAGTTTTAAAGTTACTAATGCAATCTCTTATTTTTATAGATTTTTTAAATTAATTTATTTTCAAGTTAGTTAAGATACAGTGTACTCTTGGCTTCAGGAGTAGAACCCAGTGATTCATCTCTTACATGACACAGAGTGCTCATTCCAGAAAGTCCCCTCTTTAATGCCTGTCACCCGTGTAACCCACCCCCACCTCCCATCTAGCAACCCTCAGTTTTTTCTCTGTATTTAAGAGTCTCTTATGGTTTGCCTCCCTTTCTCTTTTTTTCTTAGTTTCCTTCCTTTCCACTATGTTCATCTGTTGAGTTTTTCAAATTCCAAATGAGTGAAATCATATGATATGTCTTTGACTGACGTATTTTGCTTACATAATACCCTTTAATTCTATCCACATTGTTGCAAATGGCGAAATCTCATTTGTTTTCATGGCTAAATAGTATTTCATTGTGTGTGTGTGTGTGTGTGTGTGTGTGTGTGTGT